>NW_015639584.1:874-1000 GCF_001515625.1 Sinocyclocheilus rhinocerous | reverse complement strand
TCACTCCGAAGGGTAAACCCTTTGAAGGGATTAGGGCATAGGGATTCGCCCTTCCGAATGGAACTCAGATTTTAATTTGACAACAAGTATCCGATTCCTGACCTTAAGTATCCGATTCTGGAATCG
>NW_015639584.1:0-753 GCF_001515625.1 Sinocyclocheilus rhinocerous | reverse complement strand
TAGGGTTGCAAAGGGGCGGAAAATTTCCAGTAAATTTCTGGAAACTTTCCATGGGAACTTCGTCTGGGGAATTTTGGAAATATTCCAAGTTTCATATATAACTATCATATATAAACATCTTGTTTGATCATAGGCTCACATGCATGCAAACTAATGCAAATTTTAAAAATGACACTTTTGGATTTTTGGGGGGGAATCTGTGATGCTTTTTTCAGGATTTATTGATGAATGAAAACTTGTGAACAGTGTTTATTCAATATAAAAATATTTTCTAACAATATAAGTCTTTACTATTATTTCTATTCAACAAGGATGTGTTAAATTAATAAAAAGTATTAATTTATTTAAAAAAAAGAGAAAAGATACTGACCCCAAACTTTTGAATGGTAGTGTATTGTTAAAAAAGGATTTCTATTTTAAATAAACGCTGTTCTTTTTTTAACTGTTTATTCATCAAAGAATCCTGAAAAAAGAATCACAGGTAATTAAAAAAAATTAAATTTAAATTAAACCGCACAACTGTTTCCAAAATGTATTATAAATAAGCGCATATGATTTCTGAAGAATCATGCGACACTGAAAGCATATTAGAATGATTTCTGAAGAATCATGTGACACTGAAGACTGGCGTAATGATGTTCAAAATTCAGCTTTGCATCACAGAAAAACATTATATTTTAAAGTAGCCTATATTAATAGTAATACCATTAATACTGTGCAATATTACTGTTTTGTTCTGTATTTTTGATCAAA
>NW_015639583.1:7192-7981 GCF_001515625.1 Sinocyclocheilus rhinocerous | reverse complement strand
AATATCGCATGAGATTTATCGTGCAGCCCTACCTCCTGGTCAAACTGAGCATTTGATGGAGAAGGCTTTGGTTAGAGTGGTGAGCAAGAACCTGATGGTCACTCTAGTTGAGCTAGTAGGGCTGCGAGTAGAAAGATCAACACCGCAAAATAGTGAGATAGATATATACTAGGGGTGTAATGGTACACTAACATGAAGGTTCGGTACATACCTCGGTTCATCATGTCACGGTTCGGTATGATTTCGGTACAGTAGGAAAACTAAACTTTTTTTATTTATTTATTTTTTATTAAAAAGTGGTTTACTGACCAAGTTGCACTTTCTATAAACAAATTCAGTTATGATGAAAAATTTTCTTAGTGATAAAAATCTACCTCCGCTTATGCTTTAAACTACAGGGAGCCCTTTTACATTACTAGGTTACAATTAAAAACGGTGCCCAAATTTGCATTTAATTACTATTTATTTTTAAATATAATATTCAGGCTTTCCGCGGGTCTTAAAGTCTTACATTTATTTGTATCAAATTTAAGGCCTTAAAAAGTCTTAAATTGTACAAGAAAGTCTTAATTATGATTTCAAGAGGTCTTAAATTTGGGGACGGAAAGACCAGAATTGCGATATGGCTGAATGTGACGATTAAACTTCAAAAGGCTATGATTTCATGAAATAAACGAGCGCTGCACGTTCAAAGTCTGGTGCTGCGCTGCTTTGTGTTCTGCCGTTACGGGGAAACAGTGATATTTCTACCAAACTCTCCACCTGCTCGCAGAGAACGAATGAGCATTT
>NW_015639583.1:5369-6495 GCF_001515625.1 Sinocyclocheilus rhinocerous | reverse complement strand
ATAATAACTAGTTGCTTATTAGCATGCATATTACTAGCATATGGGCTGTTTATTAGTACTTATAAAGCACATATTAATGCCATGAACATATTTTATATCCCTTAATCCTACCCCATACCTTAACTTAACAACGACCTTACTACAGGGTTTCCGCGGGTCTTAAAGTCTTTAAAAGTCTTAAATTTAGTTGTATCAAATTTAAGGCCTTAAAAAGTCTTAAATTGTACAAGAAAGTCTTAATTATGATTTCAAGAGGTCTTAAATTTGGGGACGGAAAGACCAGAATTGCGATATGGCTGAATGTGACGATTAAACTTCAAAAGGCTATGATTTCATGAAATAAACGAGCGCTGCACGTTCAAAGTCTGGTGCTGCGCTGCTGTTCTGCCGTTACCGGGGAAACCGTTATATTTCTACCAAACGCTCCACCTGCTGTCTGAACAAAACAACAGTTTTATTGAAAATGCTCATTCATTCTGAGTTCAGACAAATGCAAAAATCGACCCATGTTTTTACCCTGCAAACACGCTTTAAATGTGAACTGTTGGATCGATAAGAAGACGATGCATTATAAAAATCTAAACCGAATAGGGGTGTGCGATATGTATGGTCTGCGATAATATCGTAATGGTTGTTTTAAGACACCACTAACAGGTAAAGTAAAATATAATGAGTATATAGTCTAATATTTTGTGAAATGCTCTTCTCTAGACTTCATTTATCGTGCACTAACGAGCTGCGGACACTGATGACTTCCTGAGGTAAATGAAATGCTATGTGACATTTCGTTTAGAGGCTGTTTTATTGGCGATTACATGAAGCATGAGATGTTCATTCATGTATATTTTGCATTAAAACTAGTGGTAAAGAGGAAAGAATGATTGCGTTCACTCGCGCTCCGGTCCGCTCCGCTCCGCTGTTTGAACGGACCCCATTTACACTTCACAAGTCTGAGGCGCGTTACGGCTTCAACGGAGAAGGGTATAACTGCAGCCCGGAGAGCTCCAAAATAGGGCGTGGCTTCCTCCCATTGACAAACAGGCACATGACACGCATGCGCAATTTTTCCCCCCAATCCACTTCAGTGCAAACTCCGCCCCACAGCTGATTCTAAAGTTTTTATTGG
>NW_015639583.1:0-5220 GCF_001515625.1 Sinocyclocheilus rhinocerous | reverse complement strand
GAGAAGGGTATAACTGCAGCCTGGAGATCTCCAAATGGGGGCGGGAACTCCAAAATGGGGTGGGAGCTCCAAAATAGGGCGTGGCTTCCTCCCATTGACAAACAGGCACATGGCACGCATGCGCAATTTTTTCCCCCAATCCACTTAAGTGCAAACTCCGCCCCACAGCTGATTCTAAAGTTTTTATTGGTTGTGTCAATTAAAGTGTTGATTTCCTACACTATGCTACAAAAAATGCTAACCCCTAAACCTACCTCACACCTGACCCCAACCTTAACCAGTGAAATTTACTGCACGGCGGGCGCTGAATAGCGTGGTAAAGAAAGTTGCAGTTCATGTGTGAAGAGACCCCGCCCCATTTTAGAGGTTCTGCCCACTTTTGGAGATCTCCGGTCTGCAGCTATACCTACTTGCTTCAACACGGCCACTCTCGTCAATACTTGTGTTTATACCAGCCATGCCGCGGCATGTTTCTGAAGTGACCCAGATATATATATACTGTATATATATATAAATATAAATTCATGTCCCTTTTACACTTAATGTTGTAACATTTTCCTGGCTAAATAAACATTAAATTTAGAGAACAAATACAATTCTATTTTGTATTTTATTTAATATTTTGAATACTGATTATACATTTAATAATTAACATGAACTAAGAGTGAACAACTGTATTTTTATTAACTAATGTTAACAAAGATGAATAAATATTGGTAACTGGTAACGTTCATTGTTTGTTTAATGGCATGTTAACAAATGACACCTAATTGTAAAGTGTTGCCAATAATTTTGTTTTTGTGGACTGATGTTCAGCTGTTCTTTTTAATCATCTTTCATTCATTGTCATAAAAGCTCTGGAAACACTGTCGCAGACCAGGACCGGTTCTAGGGGGGCAGTGTCCTCATGTCAACAAGCTTGGGCCCCCTCTGGCCCTCCTAAATTTGGAATCGTATCACACCCAGCAATTTTAAGTGCAATGCACAGTTTGTCCTGTGGGTGGCAGTAATGGAAAAAAGTAAAACATGAGCCAAAGACATGTTTTTCAGCGCTGCGCATTATAACCATTCACACATGATTTTGTTGAGCTTATGAATGCAATGACCAATCAGAGGCATTCAGATGAGTCATCGCTGAAACGCCGGTGTTTTGTTTAGTGTGTGCGCTCGCTCACTGAATTCTGCTCTGGCGAATTCTCTCATCATAAACAAAGTGCAGATGTGCATACGATAGTAAGATATTCATTTCACACAGCTTCAGTGATTATAATGGGAGTTTTTGAGAGTGGTTGAACTTTGGCTAGACTGAAGTCAATGTTCTTTGATAATGTGAATGCTCTTTGCTCTCTTTCTGTACAATTAAAGTGTTATAATTAGTAACTTAGTGTTTTTATTAAATTCACATTTAATACAAAGTCAGTCATGATAAAAAAATATTTTATGGCATGACACCCATATCTGGTACTTAAGTAAAAAGACAGGTATTTAAGCATAGTTCATAGATTACAAGGCTACTTTGGACGTTGTGCATCATAGATCAACTAATATGATCTATAAAGGTACAAAATGCATTTACTTACACATATTTGAGAACCGAGATATTTCACGATATAGTTAATATGTTTGAACATATTTCAAATGAAAAAGGAAAAAAATGAATAAAACATAAGCCTTTATCAGTTATGTAGTGCTATAGTGGCTGCTGAGTGTCACATGACAAGCATGACAAGGCCTCCCCCTCCTCAAAAATAATGAGTGCATGACACTACAATACAAAATTATTTGTCAGATGTTATGTTTCAAGACATTTGGAAGTTTTTTTGTTGTTAAAGTGCTCTTATGTGTAGGATTAATTTCTTCCTACCTCCTTTCCTACGCCTCCATTGCTAATTCCAAAATTTCATTTAGGCCTAGCAACAGAGCCATTGATACCAGACTGCAGTTATTAATGCAGTTATTAGAAAGAGAGAGAAGCATGTGAATTACCTGAGTCTGTGAGTCTCTCAATAGTGTTGAATAGCAGCGTGTCTACTAATAGCGAAGCTGTAAGAGCTCGAAAATCAAACTGATCATATCCAATTATAGCACGATCAAGGCATTGCCTCCTGTCACGTGATATTCCCCCATTCATTCTCAGTTACCCCCACTAAATCCACTGCATGCTATGCATGCTCTGTTAAAAGTCAATAGGCTCAGGGGAGGCAAGTCTCCGCTATAAGTTTACCTGCGGGTGTCGCTGTCGGACAATGTTACTTCATTAAAAACTTTTTTTTATACTTTTAATGTCACGTTTAGTAATATTTGTGTTGTTTTATTTCTGTAATATCGATAACTTTCTCATTAAATTTTTTGCAGAGGCCCTGCCTCCCTTGCCTCTTCAGGGGAAACACCCCTGATAAACACACACACACACACACACAAAACAGTTTGTTCTCTCAGTATGGCCACAGGAACCGTTTCACTGTTTGTATCACTCCTCTTGCAGCATTTCTCTCAGTGAGTGTCATGACAGAAGACCAAAGCCACTATAATTTTATAAATAATACTGATTTTGTTTCACTATGCAGTTTGTTAACCCTTTAGGCGCCAGGGTTTTTTTTTTTTGGAAAAAAAATCGAGAAAATGAGATGATATACCATATTAGGATCTACAGCCTATTTTATTAAGTATGACGTCTTGTCGCAATTTTGCGACTTTGGCGTTTAGATGGTTAATAAGGGTACCGTGTATTTGAAAATTTGCTTCAACGTTTTCGGAGATGTGAGTTCCAGAGCGTCAGTGGCCATTCAGTGCTCATGAACCTGCCGAGAGCAGCCTTACCTCGGCCAGATCTTCTGGAATGTCTCTATAGTGGTTAAACATGAGATCTAATTTGTTTTGCGTAAATCTAACGGACAGTCTTTGGTCTCATTAATCTATTATTTGTTCCAGAGCAAATAGTTTTGGCTGAGTGCAAAATCTCATCATGTTATATTTTATGTAACTTCAATGCTGTATATCAGAGCGCTGCCTTTGTACTTTGGACTGAATTGCCTAGCAACTTTTATGATGGCTGTTGTTTTTATTAATTATTATTTTTCAATAAGTAATATTTCATATAAAAATAGTAGTATATAATGTGTGTGTTAGTGATGGTGAACGTGAAGCGTTTTTTTAATAATGGATTTCTGAGGGAAAAGCTTTTAGTCCATTAAGCAAAGTTAAGTGTTTTTCAATTTAAAAGTCATTGGGGAATTCTGGAGTACGATGTATGAGGGCTACCCAAGTAGTACAGCACAAAGTCAAACAAGCCATGATATAAAGGAAATGAAGACACCGAGAGCAATATACGTCTTCAGATATAATGTTTAATCTGTAGATTAGTGTCAGGGAGAATAATGCTATAATCTCCTTTGTATGGTGGACCAGTAGTGCACAACACAACGAAATTAAAACCGCATTTGTCCGAAACACGGACAAATGCGTTTCATTCATTCGTTCATAACCACTCATACCCCACTCCACCGCAAACCCCAGCCCCCCCGCCCCCGCCCGACACAGTTTTGTTACATGTGGAGATGGACAGTTGCAGGCACACTTTGAAGAACTACATGCTCAAAGCAATCTGACTACATCTTACACCTGGGAGGCTGGTGTGGAGAACTACATAACTTTAAAGAACATGGCCCACATTTAAACAAATAAAAGAAACTCAAAGGCATAGCTCACCCAAAAATGAAAGTTGTCATAATTTATCCAAACCCATACGAGTTTCTCTTTTTTGTTGAAAACAGAAGGTGGTATTTTGAGGAATGTTGGTAACCAGACACTTGACAGTACTCACTGACTTCCACAGTAATTTTTTCTTCTACTATGGAAGTCAATTAATAGAGAAACTCATATGGGTTTGGAACAACATGAGGGTGAATAAATTATGACAATTTGCATTTGTGGGTGAGCTATCACTTTAACATTTTACATTGTTCTACTCAGTGCACTCCTGTTTCTTGTTCTGAAAAAAAACAACAAATGGAATAGCATGAAAAATGTAATCAACAATAATAAAATGTAATGTTCAATCTTTTACCTCAAGTGTCAAGCAGATAGTCTCTCCAGTATCCCAGAATTCTTGTTTCTTCTTGTCGTCTGGTGCAACCAGCTTCGCTGAGCTGAGCCTTGAAGACACCCACCAGAGATTCAGGTGTTAGTCTGTCAACACTGTAGCACATATAGGGTCTGAATACACTAGGATGTTGTTCCAGGGCATGGATGACATCCAGGGTGGAAAGCCCATCCCTAAATCTGTAAGCCATACATCATCACAAAGTGATGATAATAACACTGATAATTATCATATTCTCTCAAATTAGGAACAAGACTTACCTTTGTACTGAGTACTGGTTTCTGTATATTATGTACCATTGTATGAAATCCTTCACAATGTTGTCTTTGCCCTCTACACTTTGTGGGTAATCAAAACATCCAGCAGTCTGCAGCCCAGCCAACATTTGTATGTGGGGCCCATATGGGTATGAACTGGGCTGAAAAATGGGCCCCATATAGGATTGTCCGCGGGTTCCATAATGGCCCCATGTCAATTGCCCACATGGATTTCATATAGGATTGCACTTGTCACAAGGTGGGACCCAATTGGGCAACATGCACAAGACCCATCTCGGTCCCAGCTTTGTGATGCAGGTTATTAGTCTCTTATGTTCGCCAAGGCTACGTCTATTTGATCAAAACTACAATAACAGTAATATTGTAGTAACGCAATATTGTAATGCATTACTTTTAAAAGTAACTTTCCCCAACACTGATTATATGTCATGTTTATGTCACAATGGCACGAAACGTTTAGAACCAGCCTCAAGTGTTTTGGGAAGCTTTAGCTCACTTTAAAGAGAAATGTAGGAATACAAGTAAAAAAAAAAGAAGAAGAAAAAAAAGAACTATAACAGTTAGAAGCAGCAACTTTTTCAGTAAACTTTAAACTGCAGCCATCTTTTGGTGCATTCTTGAGGCCCTCTGTCCTCCTCTGTCTCTTGCTCCAGTGAACCATTTTGACAGTGCCCTCTCAGCCTCTTGCTGGTTGACCTTTGACGTCAGCGGGTTGTTCTTAAGAGCCTCTGCAAAAACAAATGACTTTTTAAGATAACAATATACTTTATATATACAATATACTAACAATATACTAAGTTAATTAACATTACAAATAGGGATGGTCTGACCAATTGGCTA
>NW_015639582.1:478292-479369 GCF_001515625.1 Sinocyclocheilus rhinocerous | reverse complement strand
AACAAAAACTCTTTCATTATGTAACCCATAAAGATGCATTTCTCCATAAAAAAACATTTTTTTTTGCAAATGGGCCCAGGACTGACTTGCTACGCCACTGCTCATGTTGAAAATATGCCCTACACTCTGCAAAGGGTCTACTTGTATTTGTGTGCACATTTACAATATCAACAAAATTTCCTTATTGTAAAATAAGGAAAACAAACAGGATGCGCTTTCTGTCATCTTGGTCTTGAGCAGAAGCACTTCACCAACATGATAAATATATCTATAGAATGCTTTAAATTACTATTTTAAAACAAAATAATTCAAATCAAAAACAAAAACTCTTTCATTATGTAACCCATAAAGATGCATTTCTCCCTAAAAAAACATTTTTTTTTGCAAATGGGCCCAGGACTGACTTGCTACGCCACTGCTCATGTTGGAAATATGCCCTACACCAAACCCTAAACCTACCCGATAGTGTTAACAAATGCAAAACTCATATAAAAACACATTTGTTGATGCAACCGTGCCATTTGAACTTCCTTATATGTGGATTTGAACTGTTTTGTCGAACCGTAGTTACACGGGATATGAACCGAAGCTCCTCACCTCTCAAGTACGTCTCCGTACTCCGTGAGCTACCAAACAAACCTACCGTCTATGAAAACCCATAGATATGAAGCTGGATATGTGTGATGCTAACATTCAAAAGCATCAGTTTTCAAATCTCCCAGCATATTAAAATTGTTTTGAAGTCATAACTTAATATTCTTCAAGTAATTGTGCAAAAATTACACTTTATTAATCGAAACTCTGTAAATTTGTGTGAAAAGGAATAAAAAGTGTCAAAGTTTTACTGCCTCTAGTGTTCATTTATTTTTGAAACTGCAGTGATGTGTACTTAGTGGTACGTATTTCGCGTCTCGCAAAAAAGTGCTTCCAGCTACGTTTTTGCCATGAGACCAGGTAGAAAAAAACAGCACACAATGTTACTGCATGCTTATTATTGCAGGCAAATATCAACATTAGGCTTGACAAATATTATTACAGACAAATATCAACATTACACCCCTCACTATGGGGAACGCC
>NW_015639582.1:477750-478036 GCF_001515625.1 Sinocyclocheilus rhinocerous | reverse complement strand
TCACTGACAGCCGTCTAACGTCCCAGGGGCAACTCCCATAGCAATATGGTAAAGTTGGTACTTAGTGCTCGCCATGGTTCTGGCCCGCACTCCCCTCAGCATGGCGGCGTGGGTATACCGTTCCCCATAACGACCCCTAGAGGATGCAGCTCGAAGTTCCCTTGAAAGGGAACATCTCAGGTTACTTATGTAATCATGGTTCCCTGAGTAGGGAACAAGACACTGCGTCCTCTAGGTTTCTTGCCATGCTGCGGACGCAAGCTTCAGATGAAGAAGTGAATGATGT
>NW_015639582.1:457963-477732 GCF_001515625.1 Sinocyclocheilus rhinocerous | reverse complement strand
GTTGGTGTTTTTTCAATGTATGCTTCAGACACGGGTCACGACGAGGCATTCCCCATAGCAACCCCTAGAGGACGCAGTGTCTCGTTCCCTACTCAGGGAACCATGGTTACATAAGTAACCTGAGACGTTTCCATTGATGTATAGTTTGTTACGATAGGCCAATATTTGGCCAAGATATGAAAATCTCGAATCTGAGGGTGCAAAAAATAAATAAATCAAAATATTGACAAAATTGCCTTTAAAGTTGTCCAAATGAAGTCTATAGCAATGCATATTACTAATCTAAAATTACGTTTTAATATATTTACAGTAGGAAATTTGCAAAATATCCTTATGGAACATGATCTTTACTTAATATCCTAATGGTTTTTGGCATAAAAGAAAAATCAATTATGTGTGCTCCCGGCGCCTATTTATACTGTAGTCGCACCGGTGGTGACGTCATGGGCTGTCGCCGGCCAACGTGTTGTTGGTGTTTTTTCAATGTATGCTTCAGACACGGGTCACGACGAGGCATTCCCCATAGCAACCCCTAGAGGACGCAGTGTCTCGTTCCCTACTCAGGGAACCATGGTTACATAAGTAACCTGAGACGTTTCCATTGATGTATAGTTTGTTACGATAGGCCAATATTTGGCCAAGATATGAAAATCTCGAATCTGAGGGTGCAAAAAATAAATAAATCAAAATATTGACAAAATTGCCTTTAAAGTTGTCCAAATGAAGTCTATAGCAATGCACATTACTCATCTAAAATTACGTTTTAATATATTTACAGTAGGAAATTTGCAAAATATCCTTATGGAACATGATCTTTACTTAATATCCTAATGGTTTTTGGCATAAAAGAGAAATCGATCATTTTAACCCATACAATGTATTTTTGGCTTTTGCTACAAATATACCCCAGCGACTTAAGACTGGTTTTGTGCTCCAGGGTCACAAATAACATCATTCAGAAATAAGATCCAGATCCAAATAAGACTGCAGATCCAGTTGTGATTGTTAACTATTATTTGTAACTCAAACAATTCTGTGTTCATGAAAGAAAATGCAGCAGGTGCAGTGAAAAGAGAGATGGGTGAGTTTGATATAGATGGAAGGGAGGAGAGACAATGTGTCACATGATGCGCATTTAAATGAGTTTTCCGCCATAAAATGTACAAAGCTCAATCTCATCATCCTAAAAAGAGATACAGATGCCTTCAATGATGAAGCAATTAAAGGGCCTGTGGATCTTGCTGGGTAAAGTACAACATATATCTGTTATTTTACTAGATTAACACTAATATTAAGACTACTATTTAACGCTATCTATCTATCTATCTATCTATGATTTGCATTATGTACTTTATTTTTCTCAGCATATACAATACCATTCAGAAGTCTGGGGTTAATAAGATTTTTCATATTCTTGAAAGATGATTTTATATTTAACAAGCCTGCATGTAATTGATCAAAAATACAGTAAAACAGTGAAATACTAATACAGTTTAAAATAGCTGTTTTTTTATGTGAATACATTTAAAAATGTAATTTATTGCTGTGATCAAAGCTGAATTTTCAGCATCATTACTCCAGTCTTCAGAGTCACATGATCCTTTTGAAATCATCCTAAGATGATGATTTGCTGCAGAAGAAACATGTCTAATTATTAGCAATGTTGAAAAAAGTAGTTTAAAGCATTTAAGTAGCATTTAATTGAAATATATGTTTTATAACATTAAAAATGTCTTTACTGCCAATTTTGACCAATTTAATGCATGATTTAATGTGTGATGAATAAAAGTATCAAATTATTAACAATATTACTGACCCCAATCATTTGAACAGTAAGAGGTTTTTGTAGGTCAGGAATTTGCTTGTCTCTGGCATAGTTTTTCTCTGTGTATTTTCCCATCTACTTTATTTATCAAAGTTTATGTTAAACAGGTGCTCTTATCTGTATGTAAATGGTTTGTCAGTCTTTGTGTCTTTGGTCTGATAGGGATTCCACAGAAATATGTCCTTATCTGATCTATTTCTAATAAAAAAGTATAAAGGATATAGCAACAGTAGAAACAACAAAATCACTATAATGAGAGTAATAATAAGGTCCAAGAACCCCCCCCAGGACACCACGCACATATTTACATTACATTTACATTTAATCATTTAGCAGATGCTTTTATCCAAAGCGACTTACAAATGAGGGCAATAGAAGCAATCAAAACATCAAAAGAACAAGAATGCATAGTAACTTAAGTGTTGTGACAAGTTCTGGTTAGTCTAATGCAGTACATGTAGCAAGTTATATAATAAATTTAAAAAAAAAGTAGAACAGAGATAGAGCTAGTGTTATGGTGCGTTCAAGTCATGTCAGATAGATCGTATTTACAAGTTGAACGCACATGAACGCCACCACAAAGTCGTTATTACGAGTGGGAAACTTGAAATTTTCTTTAAGCCCAGAGTTTCCGAGTTGGGGGGGTGTCAATGCGAAACATGGCGGAATCGATGGATGCAACGTCTGTAGTTGACGGTACATTTTTGTTTAAATTGATAGTTTAGTTGTCCTATAAACTTAAATTGGTCATGTTCTTGTTATGCAGCTAGTAAAAGAAGGAACACCGCCATCTTGTGCCGACTAAACTGACTTGAACGCACCTGACGTCGTAATTACGACTTGTCAACTCTTAAGTACGAACGTCCCAGGAGGACTTGAACGCAGCATTAGTGTCAGACTCTGTTCCTTGTTTTTGTTTGCATTTTGCTCCCCATGTGTTTCCATGCCCATATTTGGTCCTTCTTGTTCATGTCCCCATTGTGTTAATTTGATTTCAGGTGTTCCCCGTTTATTTCTATTGATCCCAGGTGTGTCTCGTCATCCCCTCATCTTGTCATGTGCATAAATATTGTTCCCTGTATTCAGTTCAGGGTCCGGTATTGTTGATGTCTACTCCTTGTGCTACGTGTGATTCCCAGCGATATCAATAAGTTCCTTGGTTTTGTACTCCTGGTCTCCTCGTTCCTCACTCCGGGTTCCCGCACCGTAGCAACTTGTGACAGTTAGAGAGTGAAGTTCTTATTATTTTTTGTGATAATTAAAAAAGAAAACAAGTAGATGGAATTGAAAAAGAATAGATAGTGCAAGTGTTATAGGGTTATCTTTATAAATATTATCTTTATAGGGTTATAAAAAAGAAAACGAGTATATAGAATAGAAACAGAATAGGGAGCGCAAGTGTTAGAGGGTCAATTGCAGATGAAAGAGATGTGTTTTTAGTCGTTTCTTGAACATGGATAAGGACTCTCGGATTGAGTTGGGCAGGCCATTCCACCAGGAGGGAACATTTACAATAATACGCCGTTCACTTGCAGAACGCAAGCTTCTAGAGGCACATAACTCTGAAGTAATGAATTCAGGTAAAGGGGTGCAGAGCCAGTGGTGGTTTTGTAGGCAAACATTAATGCCTTGAATTTTATGCAAGCAGCTACTGGTAGCCAGTGCAAACTGATGAACAGAGGTGTGACGTGCTCTTTTCAGCTTGTAAATGACTAATCTTGCTGCATTGTTCTGGACAGCCTTGACAGAAAAAAAAGCTTGAACAAGGAGTTGTGAAGCAAAGAAAGGGCCTTATTTTCCTAATGTTGAATAAAGCAATTCTGCAGGACCGGGCAGTTTTAGCAATGTGGTCTGAGAAATTCAGCTGATCATCAATCATAACTCCAAGGTTCCTGGCTGTCCTTGAAGGAGTTATGGTTGATGAGCCTAACTGGATGGATACCATACCACACACATACCATGCTTACCCTTGTGTTTTTCTTAATAAATGTGCATGTGTCTCAACTAGTGTGTGATGCATAAAAAACAAAAAATTTAAGGCATGCAATGTATGAACACCCCATGGCGAAGGCCAGGCCACCACCACACTTACCCTATGTTATATATTGTCACGGGAGGAGCACACGACAGACACAGTGGGTGTGGCGTCAGGCCTCGGAGAGGCGTTTATTTCCAAATAATACATAACAGTGTCCAGAAAAGGGGATAAAGTGTCCCCTAATTAGGGGGAGGCAGCCGACTCGTCACATTCCCCCCCCCCAAGCGACATCCCCGTCATCAGGCCACCGCCCACACGGGATTGCTACCATCCTCAACCAGGCTCCAAGCGGTCGGAGTGGGAGTGGGTGTGGCGTCAGGCCTCGGAGAGGCGTTTATTTCCAAATAATACATAACAGTGTCCAGAAAAGGGGATATAGTGTCTAAAATAAACAGGGGACCTGGTGTCCTCGTTGTGCTGCGGGGTTAGTGAAGGTGGGGCAGTGTTCGAGAAGGAAGGGGTCCAGGTCAGGGGCGGAGTCCAGCGGCCGCACGCGCTCCCCTCTTGGTCCCGGGGCGTGAGGGGCGGTCTCTCGAGGAGAGGCGCGCTCGGAATTTAAACAGCGGCGGTGATGAGGCTCCATTCGGTTCAGGTGTGCCCCATCACACGCCGCCAGCCCTGGCTATTTAAGCGCCCCTCCTCTCTCACGCCCCCCCTCCCGTCGGGAGCCTGGCGAAGGGCGGCGATTAAGGGACGGGGTGATGATGATAATTAGGGGGAGGCAGCAGACTCGTCACAATATATATATATATTTCATTCATTGTTAAGCTCTTAATAAATATGTGTATATCTCAGCTAATATGTGATTCATTAAAAAAGAGAGGCATGTAACCTAGCATGAGGGAATGCAGGAAGACGGCAGGAAGGTAAGAGCCCCAGGCCCCATGTAACCCCCACCCACAACAAATCCAGACAGAGTCTGAGATGCAAGGACCTACTGGGGTCCCAGTAAATCCAATCCATTCACCTTTAAATAAATGTAATTAGATTTAATATAAATCAGTGTTCACTGATTCTTGAAAAGTGGGACAAAACAGGGTGCAAAATTGAAAACAAATATGTAGCTACTGAGCTATGCTTTGATGCAACCTCCAGCTTTTGGACTGTGTAATATAATTTTAACTTTATATTTAACAGCAACCAAGATGTTTTTAACATTTCAAAACACATTATCATGTTAGCAGACAGATTATACTTTCAGATGTGACCAACAATTCCTCAACAAATATAAAATATTGTAATGAAATATTATCAAAATATTAATCTGACGAGTTGACATATCTGACGGTAGTGACGAAAAACTAAAGTTGTAGTCATTTTAACTATCAAATACATTGAATCAATCAACTACTGTATTAAAACAAACACAACAAACAATGAGTATGTTATAGTTTATAAAGCTTTTATTCACGATTCACACTGACATATTTTGATATATCTTCGGAACACAAATGGTCTATTTTCTCATCTCAGAACACTATGTCTGCTGTGCATCTGCTATGGTAAAACGGTAACTTTAAAAAAACAGTTAAATTAACAAATAAAATGTTGTTGTTGTTACCAATTTGTTGTTACCTCTATCCATTTACATTCACCAGGATCCTAATATTCAGATTTAAACATCTTAACAAATGATCCAAAAATGATCACAACACATATGATCAGAACACCAACAAACTGTATTATGTATAGATATGTGTTATCCAGTGTTTTGTGTTCCCTCAACCCTAACTCTGCTAGAAGTGATGACTATCGATCCACAAAAGCAATATATGCTGTCAGGTCACATATTTAGTATTTATACATTATTAGAAAAATAAATAAACACTATTTTATGTTTAATATAATTAAAAATGACTTTAAAAACACAAAAATATGATGACTTCACGATGAATGTCAGCTCGATGAATGTCATTGGCCCTAAGAAAATTTTATGCTGACAAATCTTGACAAATTTAGCATTTCTTTCACAAAACAAATGGAGTTCATGTAGTAGCCATTTTTTTTCTGTTGATGCTAGATGCTAATAGAACCTGCTTCAGGAGAATAAAATTATCTAAATATTTCAAATAATTTCCTCTGAAATTGATGCTAGATGCTAATGGAACCTGCTTCAGGAGAATAAAATTATCTAAATATTTCAAATAATTTCCTCTGAAATTGGAAGGTGGTGTTGACATATCATGGCTGTGACACAGGAAATATTAACATTATGATTTAAAATATTGTAAAACTGACCAGAGCCTGTCTGACACTGATGTACTCTGCAGAGGTGGAATGTGTTAAGGGGGTCCTTTAGAGTGACAGCTGCCCCTGATATTCCCTGATTTTATTACATTTTAATGAATGTCTGACGATTTTGACAAAAAGTGGGGACACAGCTTTGAAACCTTATGAAACATGCATGTATCACTGAAAAACAACTTTGCTTTGGTATGAGATATTACTAAGTGTTGCTTTTGATAAAAACAAGCTCTTTTTCATCATTATATAACATTTTTATCAATTTTATAGCATATGAATGATTGGACCCTTCTCTGTGGACACACTGGTTTAGATGTAGTGAGAGGACATTAAACTGTAAACAAAATTCTGTAGTTTTTACAAAATAATTTTGGCAGCTGTGGTTGTCAGAATAATTTTGTAAAAAATACAGAAAAACTGTAAACACATTTACTTCTAAAAACTGTAAAATTAACAGCATTTTACTGTAAAATTACATGAAATGTCTGGTTAGATATTTTACAGTTTTTCCCTGTATATAGTACGGGAACTTACTGTTAACCTATTAACAGTTTTTTTTTTTCGTAGCGTTTTTACAAAATTTTACAGTTAAAATTACACTTATTTTTTACAGTGATGTCATAGATTTGATATAATAATGATCAAATTAAACTGAAGGGGATAATTGTGTTAAATACATTCTATTATTAATCCCCTATAGCATTTACAATTGAAAAGACTTTAATTTTTAAACCTAATTAGCAGTTACAATTGCTGCACATGTTTTGTCCCATTTCTTAAGAACCAGTGTGTTGTCACCTCTTCCCAATCTCCCTTCCTCCCCACCTCCACCCCATCATATGTGGATTGGAGTTGTGGAGGAGGAGTTGGAGGAGTCGTGGTTGGTTTCAAAACAAAAAAAGGTTAGTAGATTCATGACTGCTGGAAAGTGATGAGGAATGACCAAGACGTGTGCAAGTCTAGCATACCGTTTTGGACAGAAATGGACAGGTTTTCCATGTAACCTATTAGTAGGTTTTTCCAAGACACAATATGTATGGTTTTCCTTGATTTCCAGTTCATGGGGACAGTTTTCTTGGCAATAGCACCACAAGGAGTAATTGACTGTATGTGTTTCCAGAATTTTTCAATTAGGGTGCGATGGCAAATGGCGTGACCATATGTGCCTGGGTTATTTTGTGTGCAATGTGAACAGGTTTCTGAAGTAAATCCCATTTTAATTTGAGTTTAATTTCAAACAGTCCGCCCATTGCAGATGTTTAATGTGTCAGTAGTTTCCTCTGACACAAATCAATGTTTACTGATGTAGTGAATCGCTTGTTTCCACAGGGTTTTTATGGATTGAAGTAATGGCAAATGGACAAGAAGGTAAGAATCCTTCAGTTTACTGACACATTTGTTCTGTTTTGTCTGCTTGAACTGGCACATATAAAAGTACTTGGAAATTTTGTCCTTCTGTAAAGCTCTGTTGCAGTTTGATGTCCTTTTTTTTTTTTTTACAGTCCCTGAGAGCATAGAGTCACAAAATATATATATTTTTTCTTCTTTCTTTCTTTATATTTATTTATTCATTTATTCATTCATTCAGAGGCAATTTTGCCCCTGAAAAACTGATCTTTCAGAACCATTCCATTCATTCATTCATTCGTTCGTTCGTTCATTCAAACCTCATAAATCGCATTGTGCATCCACTTATTCATTCTTTCTTTCTTTCTTTCTTTCTTTCTTTTTTTGACCTTGTCATGTTTGATCACAATGTCATAATTGGTTCTTCTGGTGAAACAACAGACTTCTTCTCTCTGGTGATGAACTGTGTATATGATTCTCCAATTATGTAGAGCACTAACATTTTAATTACATGTAAACATCAAATCAACATCTGATGCATTGTACCCTACATTCATTTTTTTTTTTTCAATAGTCTGTTTCACTCAAATGTCCATCACAATAGAAAAAATATGTTACTTCCAATTCATTGCAACTTGAAATTCTTGTCCAATCCTTAAATCAGATTATAATGATTTCTGTATAATTTAACATAGCAAACCAATCACAATATAGATTATAATTATAACAAATGTTGGATATCTGATCAAATAAATTATGCTCACTGTAGGATCATTCTAATGCCCCTTCATTGCAAATATCTGACATTTGTTTGCGACCCTTCATTTTATGCCCCTGTGGTAGGCATGTTGCTGATGATGAGTAATGAAGATGACAATCTTACACTTAATGACAATAAAAAGATGGTGATTCTTATTGGCCTTTATCTCTGAAACATTTTTCAGAGAACGCAGCACTATGGGGTAAATCTAGTCAGTCTTCAACTTTTGGCTGTGGACCTGAATTGGCTCTTGATGGATTGTCAAACACCTATACCCACACTACCTCTGAGACCAACCCGTGGTGGAGAGTGGATCTACTGAAGGTGTACAGAGTGAACAGAGTCACCATCACTAATAGACCGAACTTGGGTTATAGGATTTATGGGGCGGTGATTCGTATCGGGAACTTCCCTGACATTAACAACGACAGAATGTGAGGATATTTCTTTGACTGTCTTGGTTAATATGACTGCAGATGAACAGAAACGTATAACAGATGATCTTTCTGTCTGTAGATGTGCTGTAATTTCTACTCTTGCAGACGGTGCAACGGCCACTTTCTCATGCGGTGGGATGGAGGGACGTTATATGATTGTTCATATTCCTGGATTTCAGAAGATTCTTAGTCTTAGTGAAGTTGGCGTTTATGGGTATTTGGCAGGTAATTAATTGTTGAAGAGCACTTTTCAACAGTGAATGTAATATACTTAAAAATATGTCCAGTAAAGACATAGTTTGCCAAAAATCTAAACAGTCATGCTTTGTTCTTGCTCATATTAGCATGACTTCATTCATTAAAATACACCAGTAGTACTAATCCCTTTCATTGTACTGATTATGCTGTATCATGTATGCTGTATATGATTTTTAAAACAATTCACATTTGAAAAAGGTATTTGCCAACAAGTGATGAGTTTATCAAGTCAAACATAAAAGAGATAAACTCCTCTACGTATTACTCACTTTCAGAGTTTATAATCAAATTCTTGCAAACTATTCTAACTCAAACTTTCAGGGAATTTTTTAAAGGGTTAGTTCACCCTAAAATAACAATTATTTTATCATTTACTCACCTTTGTGTCTTTCCAAACCCAAAAGACATTGGTTCATCTTCGAAACACAAATGAAGATATTTTTAATGAATTCTGATTGATTTCTGTGCCCCCATTGACAGTCCACACAACTACCACTGTCGCTTCAAAAAGTTCATAAAGAAATCAAAAAACTAATCACGACAGAATTTTCATTTTTGGGTGAATTAACCCATTAAAGTAAAGACTGAAAGAATTGTTGAAGCTTAATGGTGGCGATGTTGAAGTCATGACCCTTTATAGGCTACGGTTAATTTTTTACTTTAATTGTGTTTAGGCTTCAAAATAGTTTTTTACATCTGCCGATAGTGTTTAAGCTCCAAAATAGTTTTTTTTTTTTTTTTTACTTCTGCCAATTGTGTTTAGACTTCAAAATTTGTGTTTATTCATGAAGATTATCATGACCAACAAAGCGTGTCAGAATCATGAACATGTGTTGGTCACAGAGCTTGTTTTCTGCAATACAAAAGCCAGTGGCGGGTGGCAGGCCGAGGGGCTCGTTTCAAGCGTGATCATATAATGCTGGCCAGCACAAGACGTAGGAAAAATCAATGCAGTAAAGAAATGCATCAACTGTGTTACAAAACATACTTTTCATTCCAATTGAAAGTTCTTGAAGATGGAGAGATGGGTAGTTGTTGACGAGGTTATTAGTGTGGTCCCAGGTTGTTGATGATCTAATGGAGTAATTATTGTGAATATAGTTGTGAGGGCATCGTTAGACACAACGTCACTGTGTTTATAATTCCGTTTGTTGACAGTAGTTGATGAAATTACTCACTTAACCTCAAGTCATTGTTATAATCTTCCCAACCACTTAATGCACAAGTTTGTGCTTTAGAATGTATCTTTTTTTTCTCTTCTTTTACACTAATTTAATTAGGAAATTTGGCAGTGGATGGAGCCACTACACAGTCATCAACAATTACAGGCTGGTTTGCTGAAAAGGCCATCGACAGTAATCGAGGTCTCCAGCAGAATACAGCATGCTCATCAACCCTTAATGAGACTAACCCATGGTGGAGGCTGGATCTGCGTGATGTGTACACAATTAGTGACGTGGTCATCACTAACAGAAATGACTGCTGTGCAGAACAAATAAACGGAGCGGAGATTCGCATCGGGAACTCTTTGGAGATCAACGGCAACAACAATCCCATGTGAGACCCTTGAGTTTAAAAAATGTGAGACATCGGGCACAAATGTGAAGGATTCATTCAGATATGACAGTATTTTTATATTCTTTCTCTCTGTGTGTAGATGTGCTGTTATTCCTGCTATTCCAGCAGGTGAGTCCTACAGCTACTCATGCGCTGGGATGGAGGGACGTTACGTGAATCTAATCATTCCTGGAGACATGAAGACACTCACTCTGTGTGAGGTGGAGGTCTATGAAGGAGGTTTGACAATGTCACATGCTTTTTGTCAACAAAACAGTGAGGAGCATTAATACGTTTTTAACGAAAGCAACCTCTACTAATTCATATTACATGTATCTTTGTTTAGTTCCCGTTTTAAAAAGATCATTTGTAAAGATGCAGTTTAACTCCAGAGCTGATTTAACTGACCCTTCAGTGAGAGAAAATGTTCTTAAACAGGTAAGAGAAAGAAAAACATTCAACTGGCATGATTACTGTTAATTAGCTGCAGCTCTCATCTGGTTTCCCTCTTTTTAAAAACTGACCTCATAGCCCCGAAGTTGAGATGCACTTGAAATTCAATGAAACCCTTAAATGTCTTTGTGGACATTTTAAGGTTTGTTGTGCATTTGGAGATGTAGATAAAACCTTCATTCTTACAGAAGCTTTCAGTGATCAAAAATCAAAGTTATTTCAGAAAAGTCACCGAATACTTATTAATAAGTTGATATTGCTCCAGAGCTGCTTCATGAGGAATATAATGACTTTGTTTTAATCAGGGTTTACAGAGGTATGATCAACGTTTCTATGAAACATGAAGATTTAAGTGTATTGTTACATTCCAATCTAAATGTGTTATTTTCAGTTGGGATCTGCTTTGGCTGATAGAGGACTCACAAACGTGACTCTACGTTGGTCTCAGAACCCTAAGCGGGTGATCCAGAAGGTGAATGCTGGTAAAAGTGAGTCTGTTCTCACAACTGTACAATAAGACATGAAATAAGCTGCACAAATAAGAATGATTCTAAATTTGCTATGAGATGTAATAAGCAAATATTTTATTTGCAGGTCACTGTGGCAATGGAAAATAACATACTGGAAATCAAGACTGCCTTTATTTCACTAAATGTACTTTTGTTAAAGATGGTAATTCTGATTCTAAATGCATTGCCCGAAATTTCTTTATAATTATGCTTAACAATGAAAATATTATTTAATTCATTTCTGCTTAGTTTCCTTTTGGTGATTATTCACATATTTATAAGAATTATAATGCATCGTGTCTAACTGTGTATTGTTAACAAATAGAGACAGATAGTAATGAACGTAATGAAAATAATTACAGATATAATTTAGAGCTAGTACAATATACAAGCTAGCATCTAAAAAGATATTCTTCCCCTTTGAACTCTTTCTTAGCCTAAATCTACTAAGATTAACATCAGTGCTCCTCCGCCGAGTGACGATGTACATCTCTTACAAACACATACAGTAATACTCTGCCAGATACCTTGGAACACCAGTTTAAGAAAGATTACCTTTTTTTTTTTCAACTTTAAACTTTAATCAGTGATCTATTCTACACAGCATAAGCGGTTCTCACACTGTAGTAGGCCTACATGTAACATGACCATGAAATATATAGAAACATTGTTTAACTCAAATGGTTATTCTCCATGTTTTATGTCGACTATTCTATTATATCCATTACTCTAACAAATGACATTTGTCCAGTGCAAATTAACCAAAGGTCAAGGTTAATCGGTGCAATGCCACAATTTTATAGAAATTAAGCCGCTAATTTCAAAAACACAAATATACACAGCAAAAATAAATAATTATGTATCAATTAAACAACAATAAAAAATGTAAAAAAATAAAAATAAAAAAAAAACGTTACAGTTAATGAGTTCATGCTAACATTCAAACCTAAATAGCGAACTGCTCTGTCATGGACAGTGTAGGTCAAAAACACATAAACGAAGGTCTACATTTCAGTGTCACTCCATATTAAACTCGGTTAAATGTAAATTAATTTAATCGTGCCATGCAGTACATGAATCCTGGATGTTATCATCTGCCATCGTGGCAAATGAAAGCAAAAAAAAAAAAAAACTAGGTAAAGTGAAATAGGAATAGTATGTTGTACTGACCAATGTTTAGTTAGTATAGTTCACTTACACAAGAGTTCTAGTAACTAAAAAGCACTGTAGGGATTACTTGATAATTTACTTTTGATTTACTCTTGACTTAGTATAGCCTAGCTACTCAGAATTACTGATTCCCAGTTGTGGCATAGATAAATTATGCAGTTGCTATATTTTACTGTTTTGCTTTTGGTTTCTTTATTATTATTATATATATTTAATAGTTTTTAAATATAATTTTATTTGCTGTCTTGTAGTAGCACAACAAAAATAGCAAAGAAAATTGGTATTGTCACAATTAATAAAAATAAATAAAATTGATTTGTTACCATTGTTGTGTTTTGCAAGGTGTTTTTGAAGTTTGTGTGTGACTTAAGCATGGTCGATTTCAAGATATTGCTACAAATAAGGAAAGGAAAGGACGTGTGGCCAAGTATGGTCTCCCATACTCTGAATTGTGCTCTGCATTTCACCCATCCAAGTGCACACACACCGCAGTGAGTAGTGAACGTCTCGGTTACGTATGGTAACCCTCATTCCCTGAAGGAGAGACCGCCCGCGCTACTGCCTGAAGTAGCCCCCCCTGGCTGCCGCCATGAGGAGAACTAGATCGAGGCAGAGGCAACGGAACTCCGCACCTTTAAGGAAACGGAGCTTGGCCCGCGACTCCGAGATGATCATCTTCCCGCAATGAGAAGATGACTCATCCACAAACGCCACCTCAGCGTGCTACATGCCCAGGCACGTGAGGCAGCGATCGTGACCATCACCCAGCGCCAGGTAACGACCGCATCCAGAAACGCCCGGGTGATACGTTGTCTATAGCAAGACCCACATCGTCTTTACAAAGACGTAACGTCAAGTTTGCCACGCAATGTCGTCTTTAAAAAGACGCACCCGTAATTGCTCTTTTAGGGAAATAGCTCTTTTAGCGTGCTGAGGCGCACAGGTGAGATGATCATCTGCGACACAAACAGGGGGTAGTGCAGCCTGATGTGTGCAACCCACTCGACACGGGAAACCACCACCGCTGAAGCGCCGTACCGCCAACACGAAGAGCTCTCCAAGAGCGTGCTGAACTCGTTCAGTCTTCTTGTCTCAGTAGAGTAGTCAGGAGCAGAACGATGTGATCGCTCGGCTCCTCAGCGAAAAGTGATGTGATCAGCGGCAGCTGGATGCAATAATCGCATGCCAATGTGCATTGGCTCGTTTAGTTTACACTCGAAGTAGATTGGTCTCTCTAAGCGAGATCCCAATTCGTCGGTCATCCGACGTGACGTCGAGAGTGACCGACTGAAAGGGAACACACAGCCAGAGTAGTGTGCAGCCATTGTTTCTGCGGCACCCGGGGAGCAGTTGGTGCCTTGCTCAAGGGTCTCATTAGGCGTGGTATTGAAGGTGGAAGAGAGCGCAGGTCATTCACTCCACCCACCTACAATCCCCTGCTGGTATCGAGACTTTGGGTTACAAGTCAGAATCTCTAACCATTAGGCCTAAACCTAGATCTCTCTAGTCTGTGTCTGCACTCTCTTTTATACAGTTTTTCCCCAAGGCGTGTTCAATACATTTCCTATATAATCGTTATTGTTTACCTATTTTTGGCTGTGCATCCAGTCTGCTTTCAGGAAGCGGACAAGAGGCCTCCATTCACGTTAAGGAAGAGGCCTCATCATATATTTTTTTTGTCTAATGTCAAAAGAGGATGTGCAGCTTCAGCACAAAATGTATGTCTGCACATTCCATTCTAATGCAGGCCTCTACAAACACAGGCAAATACATGATTATAAAAGTAGAATAACTTGATACATAAATGGCTATATTCACATTGATTATTCTTGATTAATTCACATCTTGATCAATAAAAATCTTCTACAACAGTCAGTGCTATTGAATGACTGAGCTCCAAAAAAAAAAAAAAATCTATAATAATGAGGCTTTGACAGTAACAGATTTGAAAAACCAAAATGCATAAATAAAGTGAATGTACAGACACCTGCATGACTTGATACTATACACTATAATACAGTATAAGTAAATTCTTCGACATTTACCTCTATAAGAACATCAGCTCATATCATGGTTTTGATATTTGCCTGTTTGGGATCAAACACAATATTTTATACTCAATCTTCACTTCTGCCTTAAGAATAAACCAGATGTATTTCTTCTGAGACACAACAGATATTCTTGTCAAGAGCTGCTGCTCACAGAATTACATTCAATAATTTCTAAAGGTGATTATAAAACATAAAAGTCTTCAAACATAAGAGAAAATGATGAGTAAATATGATGCCCTTATGACCCCTCACAGAATTAAATTGGCAGATGAATGTCTCATAATTCTGCGGTTACTAAATGACACAAAGTACGTTGAATGAGTTTGTTAACCGATGAGGCTTTTAAAATGGAGCAAACAGACCCACATCAACAAGAAACACAAAAAAACCCCAACAAATTTGTATCACTGCAGGAGTGACGTAAACCCAACCACACCACTACTGTAGACGCCCATTTAACCACATTCATCACACGACGCTGAATCTCTTCTGAATGAACCGAGACCAGATCCACATGATTCTGTCTGCAGTATCTCAGAGCTTCAGACCACGTCAGATTCTCTCTGATCACAATCAGTTTATCTGGAAACCAAACAAGGCACAAGAAGGAACGGAGATGTTTTGTTGTGAGGACTTTAGGGGTTTACTAGGGAGCCCCAATCATCTCTGATCTGAGAAAACGGCAATGAAATTTGGCTAGTGGATTTTGCATACAAGTATATAAGTAGGGTTGAATATCGTTTGAATTTTATTGATTCCGATTCTGCTTATCGATTCCTGTCCTTATTGATTCCTAGTTTCGATTCCAATAAGATAAAAAAATCCAATATATAAAAAAAGAAGTCAAACATTTAGATGTCAAACATTTATTATGTGCCTTTTTCCAACACATTCTGTTGCAGCTGAATAACATGAGCAAAAATTCCAGAATCGGATACTTAAGGTCAGGAATCAGATACTTGTTGTAAAATTAAAATTTCGATTCCTGTGTGCACTTTTTTTTTCTTCATCTGTGAGGACCTGACCTAGCGATCTGCCAGGACCTTGCTCGCTAATCAAAGTTCTCTAAAGTTTGGCTACACTTGCGATCAGAAGCCAAAAAAGCTAACTATAATATCTGTGATAAGCTAATCATGTTTCAAGCGAGGTGTCACCACCAACATGACAAAGCACTTTAGTTTAATAGATCGTTAAAGATCGCAAACACGATTCAAACACCAACGTGATTCTATTCCTAAATTACAACGATTCGTCTGTTTCATTCCTCAACCTTTGAACATGTGCGATCACAACATTGTGATCACTTGGTTCGTCCGTGCCGAGTACGATCACATCAGTGTGATTTGAACATTTAAATTTGCATTTGCGCTGCTGCTGACCTAAGCAGCTGCTGTCATGTACAGTAAATGAATAAAACAGCTTCACAGTCTTTCCAACCACACAGTCACTGTAATTACAAAATAGTTACGCTGTAAATTCTGTTTACTTACGCAGTACATTGCGGGTTGTAATCTAAAGCGTTACCGATTTTTTCAAAAACGCTGATTCATCCAGTAAGGAAACAAGTACAAGTATATCTTGAGTGAGTCAATGAATCATTCATTCATAAATTACATGTGATTTTGTTTAGTTGTCTAATGTTTTTTTTTTTAACTTCAGAATCGTGAGAGAACCACAACTTCCATTAAAAAAAAACTAACAAAAAAAACAACAACTCAATTTATCCAGAATCATGCAGCTCTATTTTTCATACAAACAGCTCATAGTTCACCCAAAAATGAAAATTTGATGTTTATCTGCTTACCCCCAGGGCATCCAAGATGTAGATGTATGTAAAAAACATAGACAAACAAAACCAAATTAAACCATTGACACTCCTAATTGTGATTGTAGATAGAGTGTCAATGGTCCATTTGAGAGATAGGTGGCGGTAATGCACTTATAAGTCTGTGATCCACCGTAAAGCAAGAAGAAGAAGAAGAAGAAGAAGACGCCTCACGTGCCGGCTATTGAGACAGTTCGGACATTGGATCTTCAAAAAGAATCCAACTGTATGAACCATGTGTGTGCCATATGGACAAAATTGGGTTTTGTTAAATTATTATAAAGTTTTGAATGAAGTGCTTAGTTTTGCAAAAGATCTGAAATGTTCTGATCCTTGTGTGTGTGTGTGAATTGTGTGTAGTGTTTTGACAAAATGAGCCTGTAAAATAATGACATAAAAAAACATTTTGTTTAATACTTATGCAAGCGAATTGTGCCCACAGCTGACGTTTAGTTGCTAAACTGTAAACACTTAACAAAACAATAATGGTGGATCTGTTAGCCGAGTGCTAACTTGACTAACTGATGAAACAATTCAGTTTGTAAACCAAAATATGTCTACATTCTTTATTATTAAACTAAATAATTAGAACAATGACATTCTACATTAATCGACACATTCTTAAGAAATAGTGGGTTCATAGCGAATTATCAGAACTATTTCAGTAAGACCGTAATATCGTGGTTTATCTGGAAATGTAAAGCTGCACTAGGTATACATCACATATTACCACAAAAAAAAACAATATTTTGAGCACTCAGTTGAAAATGTACACATAAAGTATCAATTGTACTTACAGGTTGGGGTTCGGAGATGCTTGTTGGTCCAAATAAAGAAGGTACGGACTTATCTTTCATGAAAAACAGTTTAGCGAATCCCGCGTTGAACTCTCCAAGAATAGAGAAGCAGTCCTCGGTAAAATGACGAACACACAACAAAAGAATTAGAATTTTGTGTATTGCTGTGGTATTTTGAAAAACAATTATTTTAATCACTGATTCTTCACATCATCATCTTTCGGCAATGAAAACAAAACAAACTTGCTTTCTCAGAGCAGAACACAGAGTCTTCACCACATGATGTAAACACACTAACTAGCGTAAGTGTTTGTGGGCAGGCCAGAGTGTTCGTATTTCGCAGGCAGGTGGGGATTATGCAAATGTTTTACCTAGTGACGTACTGTATATTGGTAACAGGCAGAAGATTCGAAAATATGATGACTCGTTAAGATGGTTCAGAGTCTACTCTTTTTTTTTTGAGAGAGACAATATCTTTATTTATCATGCACTTTTTTGATTAACAACTTTGCAGACTGCTTACATTGAAAGATAGCTACGTTAAAAACTGCAAAATTGATTTTTTTTTTTGAAAACGCATATGACCTGCTATTTAAAGCGCCAAATAAACATGAATGAACAGCTGAAGGTATCTTGTTTCAACCACAGAAAGATGTCAGTTCAGAATGTTTCAAGTTTAAATCCACCTACGCTAATCTACTCTCCTGTCTGGTTTGTTTGTCAGATGAAAATGGCGGATTTGGCATTATGACTGGTCAGAACGCCTGTCAATCAAGCTCCTTGCGAAGGGTAAATTGAGTTATTTTGCGTCTACTTGTGCTTAAAATAATTTAAAATCACTTGAATTTTTAAATTGGCAAGACTTAAAAACATGTGCAAATGATAAATTCCGTCAACTGTCCCGAGCATCTTTTACACATCTACAGATTTGCTGAATTTATTGATTTTTACCAGTTACATGACTGAAATTTTGGTTCCTCTTACTTTTCTGCTCTTCTCCAGTTTTTTCTCAGATTTCCCAGGTTCCTCAACAGCTTTGTTGTTAATTTCTAAAACATACTGAACGAATCTTATTTTATCCAACATCAGCAGACCAGAAAGTAAAAGTATGAGTGAATGGGTTCCTTATTCAAATGTTTAAAAAAAAAACATTGTGACCACCTGGTGGTGAAAATGATGAATAAGCACAACGAATTCTGGCAATCTATAATACTGAAGCACTAATGACAATTGATATTTGTTTTAATAACAGAGCTAATGTCAACAACTGTACAGTTAAAGGTGCACTTAGCAATATTTGAAAAACGCTTTTGACCACAGTGGACCGAGTCCCAAAACACACTTGTAGCCAATCAGCAGTAAGGGGCGTGTCTAGTAATGAAAGGAAGAAGAGAGCGCTCAATTTGAGTGCACAGGACGGATATTAGCAGATTGAATATAGATAGAGAGAGATGGCAGATAAAAAGGAAAATATCAGAGGAACAAAATATTAAAAAAGAAGGGTTACGATCAGGTAAGAGGTTAGGACCCGCGTAAATATCGGACCAGCTTTCCAGCGATGGAGAGAACTCAAGGAGCGGGAAGGCTTGGAATCAGACGTCGAGGTTGCATTGTTTCTTCTTGATAGACGAGTAATAGGGATGGGTACCGAGAACCGGTATTTTTTTGGACCAGTACGTAATTGGATCAATACCGGACTACCGATAAGCTTCAGGAAAAACGATACTGTTATCGATACTTGCATTGTTTTATCTCTGTATACTTCAATGTTAATGGTGAATTAGAAGCTGCTGCTTGTCATTTTCCTTCACTGAATGATGTGGCCAACGTTTGCTCGATGTGCGTGGGATATCCACGGTGTGTGCTTGCGTGCAATCAGTCATCACGGCAAGAGTGAAACGTTCGAAAGTGTGGGCCCATGTTACAAAACTATGCGACACCAGTGTCAGATGCAATGCAGTAGTGTAATAGTGAACAAAGGAGGCAACACTAGTAATATAATGAAACATTTACTAACAAAACACAACATCTACCTCAAGCAATGAGCTGTATTTACTATGTCTCCCGGCTCCAGCTCCAACTGCAACTCGCGAGACACATTCACATCAAATGTTAATTCAGCGGTAGAGTTACACTCACGAGACACTGCACTTATTCACAATCTCAAAAGTACATTATTTGCGTGTGCTTTAAAGCCTCGCTGGTTAAATGTGCTGTTCTGACATGCGCTTATTCAGAGCACGTACACCTGAAGCGTGCTTTCACTAAAAGGCCAGTCAAACATCACCTGGTTAGTTATCGTCTGATTGTGCTAATACTGTCAAAAACACACAAGGTTTACATATAAACACAGTTAGTTATGTCTAAAGTAAAAGTAAACAGTTGAGAGAAAAACAGATGCAGCTCTTAAAGCGGCAGTACTACTAAACATGCTGCCGATTGTCATTGAAGGGATAGTTCACCCAAAAATTTAAATTCTGTCATTATTTACTCAGTCA
>NW_015639582.1:450853-453855 GCF_001515625.1 Sinocyclocheilus rhinocerous | reverse complement strand
GTCAGTCTACATTAATCGACACATTCTTAGGAAATAGTGGGTTCACAGCGAATTATCAGAACTATTTCAGTAAGACCGTAATATCGTGGTTTATCTGGAAATGTAAAGCTGCACTAGGTATACATCACATATTACCACAAAAAAAAACAATATTTTGAGCACTCAGTTGAAAATGTACACATAAAGTATCAATTGTACTTACAGGTTGGGGTTCGGAGATGCTTGTTGGTCCAAATAAAGAAGGTACGGACTTATCTTTCATGAAAAACAGTTTAGCGAATCCCGCGTTGAACTCTCCAAGAATAGAGAAGCAGTCCTCGGTAAAATGACGAACACACAACAAAAGAATTAGAATTTTGTGTATTGCTGTGGTATTTTGAAAAACAATTATTTTAATCACTGATTCTTCACATCATCATCTTTCGGCAATGAAAACAAAACAAACTTGCTTTCTCAGAGCAGAACACAGAGTCTTCACCACATGATGTAAACACACTAACTAGCGTAAGTGTTTGTGGGCAGGCCAGAGTGTTCGTATTTCGCAGGCAGGTGGGGATTATGCAAATGTTTTACCTAGTGACGTACTGTATATTGGTAACAGGCAGAAGATTCGAAAATATGATGACTCGTTAAGATGGTTCAGAGTCTACTCTTTTTTTTTTGAGAGAGACAATATCTTTATTTATCATGCACTTTTTTGATTAACAACTTTGCAGACTGCTTACATTGAAAGATAGCTACGTTAAAAACTGCAAAATTGATTTTTTTTTTTGAAAACGCATATGACCTGCTATTTAAAGCGCCAAATAAACATGAATGAACAGCTGAAGGTATCTTGTTTCAACCACAGAAAGATGTCAGTTCAGAATGTTTCAAGTTTAAATCCACCTACGCTAATCTACTCTCCTGTCTGGTTTGTTTGTCAGATGAAAATGGCGGATTTGGCATTATGACTGGTCAGAACGCCTGTCAATCAAGCTCCTTGCGAAGGGTAAATTGAGTTATTTTGCGTCTACTTGTGCTTAAAATAATTTAAAATCACTTGAATTTTTAAATTGGCAAGACTTAAAAACATGTGCAAATGATAAATTCCGTCAACTGTCCCGAGCATCTTTTACACATCTACAGATTTGCTGAATTTATTGATTTTTACCAGTTACATGACTGAAATTTTGGTTCCTCTTACTTTTCTGCTCTTCTCCAGTTTTTTCTCAGATTTCCCAGGTTCCTCAACAGCTTTGTTGTTAATTTCTAAAACATACTGAACGAATCTTATTTTATCCAACATCAGCAGACCAGAAAGTAAAAGTATGAGTGAATGGGTTCCTTATTCAAATGTTTAAAAAAAAAACATTGTGACCACCTGGTGGTGAAAATGATGAATAAGCACAACGAATTCTGGCAATCTATAATACTGAAGCACTAATGACAATTGATATTTGTTTTAATAACAGAGCTAATGTCAACAACTGTACAGTTAAAGGTGCACTTAGCAATATTTGAAAAACGCTTTTGACCACAGTGGACCGAGTCCCAAAACACACTTGTAGCCAATCAGCAGTAAGGGGCGTGTCTAGTAATGAAAGGAAGAAGAGAGCGCTCAATTTGAGTGCACAGGACGGATATTAGCAGATTGAATATAGATAGAGAGAGATGGCAGATAAAAAGGAAAATATCAGAGGAACAAAATATTAAAAAAGAAGGGTTACGATCAGGTAAGAGGTTAGGACCCGCGTAAATATCGGACCAGCTTTCCAGCGATGGAGAGAACTCAAGGAGCGGGAAGGCTTGGAATCAGACGTCGAGGTTGCATTGTTTCTTCTTGATAGACGAGTAATAGGGATGGGTACCGAGAACCGGTATTTTTTTGGACCAGTACGTAATTGGATCAATACCGGACTACCGATAAGCTTCAGGAAAAACGATACTGTTATCGATACTTGCATTGTTTTATCTCTGTATACTTCAATGTTAATGGTGAATTAGAAGCTGCTGCTTGTCATTTTCCTTCACTGAATGATGTGGCCAACGTTTGCTCGATGTGCGTGGGATATCCACGGTGTGTGCTTGCGTGCAATCAGTCATCACGGCAAGAGTGAAACGTTCGAAAGTGTGGGCCCATGTTACAAAACTATGCGACACCAGTGTCAGATGCAATGCAGTAGTGTAATAGTGAACAAAGGAGGCAACACTAGTAATATAATGAAACATTTACTAACAAAACACAACATCTACCTCAAGCAATGAGCTGTATTTACTATGTCTCCCGGCTCCAGCTCCAACTGCAACTCGCGAGACACATTCACATCAAATGTTAATTCAGCGGTAGAGTTACACTCACGAGACACTGCACTTATTCACAATCTCAAAAGTACATTATTTGCGTGTGCTTTAAAGCCTCGCTGGTTAAATGTGCTGTTCTGACATGCGCTTATTCAGAGCACGTACACCTGAAGCGTGCTTTCACTAAAAGGCCAGTCAAACATCACCTGGTTAGTTATCGTCTGATTGTGCTAATACTGTCAAAAACACACAAGGTTTACATATAAACACAGTTAGTTATGTCTAAAGTAAAAGTAAACAGTTGAGAGAAAAACAGATGTGTGCAGCTCTTAAAGCGACAGTACTAAACATGCTGCCCACTTTCATTAAAGGGATAGTTCACCCAAAAATTAAAATGCTGTCATTATTTACTCACTGTCATGTTGTACCAAACCTGTATTATTTTCTTTCTTGTGCTGAACACAAAAGAAGATATTTTGAAGAATGTGGGTTACCAAACAGTTGCTGGTCCCCACTGACTTTGATAGTAGGAAAAAAAATATATGGAAGTCACTGGGGACCAGCAGCTGTTTGGTTTCCCACATTCTTCAAAATATCTTCTTTTGTGTTCAGCACAAGAAAGAAAATAATACAGGTTTAAAACAACTTGAGAGTGAGTAAATGATGACACAATTTTCATTTTTGGGTGAACTATTCCTTTAATGTTAATAAAATAAAAC
>NW_015639582.1:444212-447630 GCF_001515625.1 Sinocyclocheilus rhinocerous | reverse complement strand
TTTCTTTCTTGTGCTGAACACAAAAGAAGATATTTTGAAGAATGTGGGTTACCAAACAGTTGCTGGTCCCCACTGACTTTGATAGTAGGAAAAAAAAAATATGGAAGTCACTGGGGAACAGCAGCTGTTTGGTTTCTCACATTCTTCAAAATATCTTCTTTTGTGTTCAGCACAAGAAAGAAAATAATACAGGTTTAAAACAACTTGAGAGTGAGTAAATGACATCATTTTCATTTTTGGGTGAACTATTCCTTTTATGTTAACAAAATAAAACACAAAGAGAAAAATAACTATTTTAAAACAGTTGCTAAAGTTCAGCAGTATTAAAATAACTTTTCACATCATATCTTTTTGCACCAAATAGTATCGTTAACAGTATCGATAAGTACCGGTATCGGTATCAGTATCGATAAAATGTAAACGATACCCATCCCTAGCGAGTAATGTTGATTTTTCTTTGTTTCACACAACTTCTCTATGTTGGCTTTTGCTTGTGTGTCATCATCCCTTGATCGTGGTTGCCATGGTTTTGTGCGTATATGTGGGGAAGATATATCAAAATAGGGGTGAGGTCCTGTTAGGGTATGGGCGTGTTTGTTTTGGTGCTTTCAAATATTAACATTGTTTGGCAAAATGTGCTTAGTGTACCTTTAAATATAATTTTAGGATATTCAACTTTTTTTTTTTTTGCCATTTTCTCTTTCTCGCCCTCCTCTTAGTTGTCTTATCATTGTGTCTTTGTACAGTACATTTGGTCTGTAAAACATATTAAAATATGCCCTACTGTATCTACAATAATCATTCAATAAACAGTGATCTGGAGAAGATCAACGAAAAAGTCCAACCTGCTGCTTGAATCTTATACCAGCATTACGAGTCTGTCTAATGCTCAAGGTTAAGCTCACAGCTCAATGCAATGCCAAAATCATTCAATAAATGAAACTAGTCTCAGAAATTCAAACATACACAGAAAACACCAATTATTATTCATCAGTGATATTCAGATACAAAACAAAAACCCCTCACTAGGAGTTTTTGAGTACTCCAGCGTAAACTAATTCATTGAGCAGTAGGCTTTTGTCTAGCTAAGAATAAAAAAAGCGCTATATAAATAAAGGTGACTTGATTGATTAGCTAGTAACGCCATAACATTCACCACCACTCTAATCGCTTTTACTAACAATTAGGAAATTATAGAATTCTAGTTAATTAAAGAAGTAAACTCTTCAGTCTTACCAGTAAATCCAGTGTAAGTGCCTTTTCTCTGCAGTGTTGCAGTAAATCTGTATTACCAATGTAATTCCTGGGGTGATTCAATTCCAAAACTTCAGTGTCTCCACATAATCAGAAAGAACACCAGATAGACTTAGCACTTAGATATTCATTTCTTTGTGAATTAATTTTACTTTCTGGTCTTGAGAAAAGATGGGAAGCTGTATAAAAGCGTGCAAAGTGATTACATTGAAGAAACTGCACACAAACATTGGTTCTCGCATCCAGTGTCGTCAACGCGGTATTTGAGTGTTTAACCCACTGGGGAAATCAACCTATGGCAACAGTTTAAAAGTAGTTCCGTGGAAAAAATGCGGATTTGGCAACCCTGCATCCAACAGGAGCTGCAGGATCAGATTTGACTGATCACGGGTAGAGAGTAAGGTGAGATAACTAGTGTTGTGTTAGAGTCCACCTAAGTCGAGTCCAAGTTGAGTCCGAGTCTTTAACCAATCGAGTCTGAGACAAGTCCGAGTCCAAAATGGGCCGAGTTGGACTCAAGTGCGAGTCCCGAACATTCGAGTCCGAGTCCAACGAAACTCTATTATTTATTAGTAACATTGTTTTAACCTTTACAACTAGAAAAAACGCAATGTCCATTTAAATGTAACAAAAGCAAACCTCTATTGCATCTTGCCATTTTGATTTGTATTAATAATTAGTGTCCTGCTTTGCTTAGCAAATTTAAAGTCACGTAACAGAAGTTATGGCTGAATTGATTTATGTATTGACATATTTCAGGGTGAAACAGGTTTTAGAATGTGAAAAATTAAAGGGCGGGACTTGACATCATTCATCATTAAAGTAAATGTATAAATTCAAGAGTGGGGGTAAAGGAGTTGGTATCATGGTGAATGGGACCTTAAGAGCAGAAAATGCACCTTTTATCTAAAAAAAAAAACAAGCTTTATATCATTTTTACGATTTTTTTTATGAAATATGAATTTTGAATAATCAAAATTAGTTTGTGTCTGCTTATTATATGTATCAGTGCTTGAACCAGTAAAGAAGAAACTGCATTTTAACTTCTGGGTTAAAAAAAAAAAAAATGAAAAATTAATGGACGCCAAAGTACACGGACCCCTAAGACAGGGCATTTATCATTTTTTATTGGATGAAAATGAGGCTGTGAGGGATAAACCTAGTCTGTACAATAGCACACGCTGTGTATAAAAGCCCTACATATACTTTCCATAAGTCACAGGCAACTCACACCTGTTTTATTTTTGAATGCATTTATAGTTACATTACAATAAATGACATTATGTAAGAAATAATTGATGACGGGCCATTGAATTATTAGAAAATAATGCACACCCAAGGTGATTTTGGACCCATAAAAACTATTGTCGCAAATATGTAAAAAAAAAAGATTTTTCTTTGAAGCTAGAAACTGCCACTAATACAAAAGCAAAAAATAATAAGCTAATGTAATAAAACATTATCAAGCTTACTGAAGGCAAGTAAACACTCCAAGTATTACTTACAAGCTAAATTATAAATAAATATATTATTCAAAATAGATAGTAGCCTAGTAAAGGCTTCTAGAAATAGCCTACTACAGACATTTCATGAAGTAATAAATGTAAAAATAATCTTCACTGTATACATTAAATATAGATGATTGTTATTAAAGTTAATAAGTGATTCAGTCAAGAGCAGTGAGTGATTTTCTCATTTTCTTTTGTTTGATTAGCATTTATGACGCAGTCAGCGGCTGCAGGTTTATGCTGTTGCTTTAAGGTCTGACGCATAGATCAAATATTTTGACACATCTGTATTTCTCCCAACTGTTCAAGTTCACTTAAGACAAAACCGACTGCATTTACATGAATAGTCTCCAAGACGGGCATTTTGACATAACTTAAGAGAAAGAGAACTCTGCATTCGCACGCTGACTGAGAGGCGCATTATTTTGTGAGCACGCTTTCGATGTGTGAGCACAGAAACCCGTCGACTTTCAAGTACTGGACAAGACTTAAAAACACATGCAAATACTGAATATCACTTTCGTGATAATGCTTTGAGTCAGTGACATTTCCGTCAAGTGTCCCTGGACTCGGTTGGACTCTGACATATTTTCCGAGTCCGAAAGGCTCGAGAAAAAATGCATCCGAGTCCGTGACAAGTCCGAGTCCTTTAAAAA
>NW_015639582.1:431019-441342 GCF_001515625.1 Sinocyclocheilus rhinocerous | reverse complement strand
TCTGTATTTCTCCCAACTGTTCAAGTTCACTTAAGACAAAACCGACTGCATTTACATGAATAGTCTCCAAGACGGGCATTTTGACATAACTTAAGAGAAAGAGAACTCTGCATTCGCACGCTGACTGAGAGGCGCATTATTTTGTGAGCACGCTTTCGATGTGTGAGCACAGAAACCCGTCGACTTTCAAGTACTGGACAAGACTTAAAAACACATGCAAATACTGAATATCACTTTCGTGATAATGCTTTGAGTCAGTGACATTTCCGTCAAGTGTCCCTGGACTCGGTTGGACTCTGACATATTTTCCGAGTCCGAAAGGCTCGAGTCCGTGTCAAGTCCGAGTAAAAATGCATCCGAGTATGTGACAAGTCAGAGTTCTTTAAAAAACTGTACTCGAGACTGGACTTGAGTCCGAGTAAGAGTCCGAGTACCCCAACTCTAGAGATAACTGACAAGACCATGCTGGAGGATTTGCTGCTCAACAGATCCTGAGCTCATTGACAAATACAAAGTTCTGGCCTGAAACTCTAGCTGGCACAGTCTGGTAGATCTAACTCAATATGACATAATGACATCATTATCACGTCACAGCCGATTGGTTCTCTCCTGTATCGGTAGCCAATGAGCTCGCTGCTCAACATTCAAATACTTGGCTAATGCTTGTGGTAGCAGTTGCAGCGCACTTCAGAAACCCTCCACCTTCCCCAGCTCCACCTGTATAGATCTGCTACAGGGTGATCATGTATGCTATGGGGGTTATTCATATTTCTTATATGTGCAGCAGCAGCAGTATTTCTTACATGCTCATAGCAGCATGTTTTTGATGTATTGGCAGTAGCAGCGTAGCAGATCTATTCCGCCAAGACCAAATCCATAAACATTGTCATGTACATTAGGATGCCAGTCCCTCTGAGAGAAGTCATAACATAAATATCTGATCTTGTAAGATGTGCTCCATGTACACAAAGTGTGTGTGTTTGTGATATCAAAAGTTAAAGTGATTATTATTCATTCAAAAGAGATTTAAATACTCTGCATATTGATAGCAGCTCCCTGATACACGAAAATTATATGCAATATTAGAACGTTCGCGGTAACGGGCGGTAATGGTCAGAAATTCAGCAGGAGTGGGATTAAGAAAACAGTCCGGAGATTTTCCCGGAGATGCATTTTTTTAAGTCCAAAAAGAGGACATGTTTGGGAAAAAGAGTATGTGTGGTCACCCTATATTAGTAAATTACACTCCTAAAGAACATTAAACACTGGTGTTAAGAGCATATTGTGAGCCACTTTTAAAACTCAATAAGCAGCTTGACACAGAAATTAAAGGGCAAATAAACATAAAAGTAAACCAGCCATATAATGAAGAAGGGAAACAGTAAATGCAAGTAAACACAAACATTTGTGTGTCCTCCACTCTTAATATCTGCTGCAGATGAAGTTGAGTTTGTAAGTTTCGAGATCTGGAGGTGATGATGGATTGTGTGTGTTTTGTGAGGATCTACTCACCTTCATGACACACAAAAGAATATTGACGATTGCAAAGGACATCAATCCACTTTCCCTGAGCATTCTGATTGGCGGCTACACAGTTTTCATCACCTTTAGCATTATTAGGTTCACCAGTGTCCCAGTATCTGAATGATGAGTCACTCTGATCTGACCACTGCCATGAGTCTCTGACTCTGAATAGACCGATCCAGACATGTGATCCAGATGAGTTATTATCTTTAATGATCTTCTCAACCTGTTGATTCTCATTCTGGTTTCTTACACTGACCAGATCAGTGTGATTCTGTCTGCAGTAACTCTGAGCGTCTCCCCAATTCATTGCCTGATTGACAAAGATGAGTCCTGTGTTCGCTTTAAGAAAAACAAAAATAAATCAATTAGTTTATTATTCTTGCCCTGCTTTATAGTTTGGATGTGAATAGGAACAGCGGTGAAAGCATCAGAAATGCCTGTGGTATTAAAGCAACTGTTCTTCCTGTTCCTCGTGACCCCCGCTTTGCACATTTTGTGTGTTTCTCTCATTACTTCAGAGGTTTGTTCCATTCGACCGTAAGTACCCTGCAGAGTGGACATAACAGGATATTCCGCCATGATTCCAGTTTGAAAGGAGCATATATGTTCCATTCAGAGAGCAATGAAGTGCGTGAGACGTGACGACTATGCAAATTTCATAATTACAGTTAAATAACGCTTTACACTTTTGTAGCAAGTTTTGTCTGTGTGTGTGATGATGCTGCAGGCAGTGGTGTAGCTTAAATCCATGTTTTTTAAGTAAAGTAAACTTCAGCCGATTTCCTCTGTGCAGGCAGTAAAGAGCAGTGAGCACTGTGTAGGGACCATATCAATCGGAACACAGTTCATTCATGGAGCTCTCTTACAGTGATTTGAATCAGGTGTGTCAAACAAGAGAGACATGCACAATATGCATATCAGGGTGTCAGGGGGACCAGGATTAAGAACCGCTACTTTAAAGGGGTCATGACATGGAATTTTTTTTTTTTTATGTTATTATTTTAATATGTTCCTAAAGGTTCACTTATGTTAATTGGGATGCACTGATGCTACTTTCTGCAGAACAAGTCCAATACCAATGCTTTCTTTCATTTTTGGAAATGGGGGCGGGGTCTATGGTAAGCTATGCAAAGCCGTCTTTTGTGATTGGCCATACCTTAAGACTGTAGCCAATGGAAATGTGAAAGCAGCCTGCTTCAGGTAAATTATCTAGGATGAACAGTGATTTTTCCAGAAAATCTGAACATCTTACTTTAACAGCTGCGATAACAGATAATTTGATATGGATAAAGCTGCGTTAAGGTACAAAACAGTTTTTGTTCAGTGCTGCTGAGTTGTCCTCATTATAACAAATAGACACAATATAAATAAGATTCATTGTGCAGTGTAGAGCTTCACTGATTATAACAAAAGTTTGTGCGATCGCAATGAACTGAGACAAATGACAGCTTTTTAATAATTACAAAGAGAGTTTGCAAATGTGATACTGATTTTATACAGTTCAGTAAACAAGAAGTTAAAGGTGCAATAGGTGATTGTCTTCAGAAACATTTTTTGTTATGCTGGTTGAAAGTCTCTTCACATCCCGATAGCAATCATTAAGTTAAGTGGTCTAAATGTATTCATCTGTATTTATATATTCTGTGGAAGGCATAGGACCAAGAAATGTTCGTCCAATCAAAACGCTCGGTCCGAGCGTTTTAATAAGCTTTCCTACCTGCCTGTCAACGTATGTTTAGCATACCTCTGCGCACCCGGTTCGTGCAGACAGGACACGTCATCAGCGCGTTTACGCACGCTGTGCAGACAGCGCGAGGATGGCAGGCAAACATCAACAACCCAATCTTCCTTCCTGGTATTGTAGTACTTTTAAAGTTTTCTCACCGGTGAATGACATGATGTAGCCCAGCAATTTAATCCAGTCCTCACGCCCCACGCTCTGCATATTTTGAATGTCTCGCTTAGTTAACACACCCGATTCAGATAACCAACTCATTAGAAGTGAGCTATGAACTGTGTTCCAATCGATATAATCCCTACACCGTGTTCACTGCTCCCTACTCCCCTCAGCAGGGGTTTACTTCACTTCGGAACATGGGCTGGAATTGGGAACCTGATGTAGCCTATTGTAGTAATGTTGTCTCTGGTACTCTGGTCTGTGAGTGAGCATATGCATTCAGGGGGCGTGGCTTTGGACGGCGATTGGAGGGAGGGTGGGACGTTCGCTTTCAGTGCTATCAGGCTAAAGTTAGCATTTTCCAAGATCTCCTATTGCGCCTTTAATATTAAGTGACTTATATTTTAGGAACACTATTTTTGCTCTATTTCGTCAAAGAAAATAGTTACAAACAAAGTCGCAGCTGAGCCACTGCGCATCTCCAAGCAAATACGGTGCAGTGTTTTGTTCCTGAATGAATCAGACGTTTGAACGATTCTGCCACCTACTGGCGAATCATTTTAGTTATATAAGTCATTCTATTTTCAAAACTTAATATTTCTATAAAAACCAAACGCATATGAATCATGTTAGCTGGCTTCATTTAGCAAATAGACATTTCGTTACACCAAATACACAAAATAATGATCTTTAAAAAAGCATCATATGACCCCTTTAAGTTATTTTCACACTTAATTATGCCCCTTAAAATGTATTGTACAAGCTTTTGTTACTTTCATATTTCATATTTAATTTAAAAGCACAGTGAAAAGTTGCTCCATTGCAGCGGCTCGGTACTGTAATTGCAAGACGTTTTCCTGTAATAATGCAGGGAACCATTACTTATCCTATACATAAATCTTGTTGCAGCAATGAACATATTTTCTTAAATATAAAAAGTGTTTTTTTGTATCATCTGAAACACGCAATGCACTCACACATTCGTGTTGGTGCAGAATGAGAAAGACACTTAGTCTAGAGCATTTCACAAAAAAATACAAAAATACAAAAAAAAACGGAACAGTCTGCGTTTAAAATGAAGAAAAACACATTTCTGAAATGAACACGTCACTAACTAGCTTGGCTACAACACATTAGATTAAAGGGGTCATATGATGCGATTTCAATTTGTCCTTTCTCTTTGGAGTGTTACAAGCTCTTGGTGCATAAAGAAGATCTGTAAAGTTGCAAACACTAAAGTCTCAAATCCAAAGAGATATTCTTTATAAAAGTTAAGAGTCAGCCACGCCTACCTAAAACGGCTCGTTCTAACACGCCCCCACATATCTACGTCACTATGTGGGAAGATTTGCATAACGCCACCCAAATGTTCACGCAAAGAAAGAAGGCGTAACTTTTATTCTCGCTGTAGTATTGTTGCCGCCATAATGTCGTGAAGACGCTGTGTGCTTCGTTGTGAAAGCGAAACTACTTTGTTTGGTCTTCCAAAAGAGGATGATATCCGCTTCGTCATGCCTAGAGCTGATCTGTGCTGGTCGCTGAGGAAATACATCAGCTTCTCGCTGTGGATCACCAGATCGGCTTTCACCGGTTGCCGGGGCGTCGGCGACACATCTGCGATTCCCTCAGATCGCGTCTTTGATAATTCACACTGCATGATTAGTATCTAGCGTATTAGCTCTTCTTTTGCATAAAGTGATTTTGCATATCTCAACTACATCCTGTCGCCAGCGGTCACTGTTGCTTGTGTCGCCGGAAATCGCCAACTCTCTATTGACACAAATGTGATTTTGTCGCTTTGTCGCTGCATGTTGCTGGTAGTGTGAATAAAGCATCAGCCATTAAGTTACTGAACGCCAGGGGGCGGGACCTATGGTGTATAACTATTTGTTGATGTCATATGCAATTTGTCATATGCAAATAATATTTTCCTTGTGAAGTCACAAATCCCACAATATCCAAATGAGCCGTGTTTAAAGCTTGGTTAAATAAATGCCTTGTCTATAACATGGAGAACATTTTGGAACTTGCAGGATATTTTAAAAGCACAAAGACCTCATATATGTCAAATCAAGGCAAATTTGATTTCTCATACCATGACCCCTTTAAGTGTTTACACTTACCATTGTAGCAGATGAAAGACCAGTTGTCACTACATTGCCCTTCATGCCATTGTCCACTTCTCATAAAAGCACATTCATCATTGCAATCTGGTTGTCCAGTAGCCCAGTTCAGATAGAGCGCATGTTCACCTGAAGACCACTGCCATTTATCACAACTCGCCCTCTGCAGCCCAATCCAGACACGTGCAGCATACTTGTTCAGCTCGTTCATGTCGTTCATGTTGTCAACGGTGGCCAGATCTGTGTATTTCTCTCTGCAGTATCTCTGAGCTTCAGTCCAGGTCTTCCCCTCATTTATAAAGTGATACTGACGCTGAACACATTCAGATACGGAGCAGAGAGCTGTGAAAGAGAGGGTTTGCTTTAATGCTTTTCATAAAAGGATCAAACCTAATGAAACATGTATTCATAAATAAAACCACAAACACACTCACCAATGAAAAGAAGAATGAAATATAGAGTTTGGTCCATTTCTGAGAAAGAAACACATTGAAAAACACATTTAATCAAACTTGATCGTAGTGGTATTATCAATAATAATAAACATTTTATCAGAATAACATGATGCACAATCAATTAGACAATTTTAACGTCTTACAGCCTTAGCTGTGGTTGAAGAATGAACCTGTGAATTGTTCTACCTTCAGAGGTCATGTATTTCTGCCCGGTGTCTGATGTTTCTGTCTGCAGATTCAGATATGCGATTATTCTATATTTGCTCTTATCTGTCATTCAGCATCACATCATTTGTGTATTTCTCTAAAACTAATTTTCGTATTTTACTTCCTCGTTTCTGTTTTTGCCAATCTCTCTTTGTCTTTATTTGTGTGAAGCACACTTTTGCCGAAAGTCAAAAGAATATGAAGCGACTGTAACAGATTATAATACTATTTTAATTGGAGCCCCTCAGGGCTTTGTCCTCAGTCCTTTGCTTTACTTCCTCTATGCCAGCAACTGCTTGGCTAAGCGCAATTCTAGCAAACTGGTGAAGATTGTTGATGACACTGTTGGTAGGCCTCATTAGTAAAAACGATGCAAAGGCCTAACTTGAGGAAGTGGATGCTCTCTCCACATGGTGTCGCATGAATAATCTCTTTCTGACTGTGGAGATGATCGTTGGGACTATGGGAGGAATCAAGTGAGGAATTACAGCCCTTTGATGATCGATGCGTCTGCAGTTGAAAAGGCGAGTAGTTTTAAATATCTTGGGTATATCTTACAGAAGACTATTCCTGGAAAATGCATAATACATCACCTGGTAACAAGGGCAAATCAGCAGATCTGTCATTTACGTCGGATTTAAGGTTTCCCAAAAAGTGTTAAGGACTTTTTATACTGGAACTGTGTAGAGTCTACTCATAGGGACCATTATTTTGGACACAAAACCCGAGCAGGTTTAAGCTTACAGACCTGTTGCTATGACAGCAACTCCGGGATTAGCTTCGAAGAACCAAACAATCCAAGATCATGCCAAATCGTCAACAATCAAATCCTGCTAACTGAGTTAGCGACGTACGAAGAACGGGCCCCAGGACTAAAAGAATTATTAGAGAATTTCATCATCCTGGACACAGTTTACTGTCAGAGAGACTGAGAAGGAGTCGTTATCCTCGGGCAATCAGACTATTGAATGAGGACATTTGATTAGTCTGTAGAATTTTTAACAGACAAAGATCATTTTTCTCTGTATTAATGTTTGTATTATTGGTTTATTTGCTTTTAGCTTGTTGTTAGTATTGTTGCATTGTGGGACGAGAAACTACAAGAAAACCATTTCACTACATTGCATCACATGTATATTATGTATGTGACAAATAAAGAACCTTAACATATTGGTGTCTTTGCCCATCAGTATAGTTAATCTAGAATTTCTGCAGAATAATGGCTTCATTAGAATATGCACCCATCAGAAAAGTGTGTAAATTTAAACAATTAGCATTTTACATTTCACAATTGGTGTTTCATACTTTTTTAACTTGCCATGCATGCTTGTGCTTCTCAGTTTTGGGACACTTTTTATCTGGTTCTGTTTGAAACTCAAGTTTCAAACAGTTCCCTTACCCTGTCCCCATCAATGTTAAGGTGTGTTTATTCGGTTTCCTGAGTAATATTTGTATTGAAGTCTGTTTCTGTGGATTATTCATCTTTGTGTGCTTTTTCTCTGTGACCACCTGACAGATACTGTTACTTAGAGACGTTTTTTGGAGAAAAGAGAAAGAAACTCTTTTGTCCTTGTGGGTCTATAGTGGGCTTAAGGAAGATGACCTGTCTCTCTTTAGGATGTTTTTGATACTGTGTTTGCATTCATTTACAAACAAGCAAATGGACTGTAAGGCACAAGTCCAACCAGAGACGTTATCAGTACTACATCCATCGAACCTTAAATACTGACCACCGTATATGTCACATGTCATCTCCTCATCTCCTCTCCTCAATAAATCATGGGGCTATTATGCAATAATTCATGAGTTAGATGTACATTTCAGAATCTATAGACTAGCTGAGTTAAGTAATTCAATGTTAATTCGTAGTGTTGATGCAACATTCACATGCTTGTCATAGAATAGGTCTACATTTACCTTTCAGATGATTCCTCTTTGTCTGTCATTGGTTGTTGAATTATCCAACTACTAAACTACTAAACATTTTCAAACAGTTAATGTAATGTTTTACATGACACTTTAAATATGTATGGAACTTATACTATAAACTTGTATATCAAAATATAATGCAATTTAAAGTAAATTCACCTTGTTCTTCAAATAAGATGATGTTTATGATAATACTTCACAAAGCAATATTGAAGAACATTTATTAACATGATGTGAAGTCCAAAAACAATAATTTGTGAACATTAGGAACATAATATTTAAAGTCATCTGCTGGATTGAGTGATGTTCCATTCTCCACATTTCAGCTAATTTCTCCACTGAATGAGTGACAGCGTCAAGGTAAGAACACCTGCACAGAAGCAGAATTAATTATTATATATATATATATATGTGTGTTTGTGTGTGTGTGTGTGTGTGTGTGCGTGTCATCCTTTACTTACCCTCGAGTCATTCCAAACATGTGTAAGGTATTTCTTAAAAAAAAAGAAAAAGAGAAAAAAAAAAAGTTGTACCACTCCTTATTTCTAGACAACCTTAAACAAAATTGGTGATATGACCACACATATATAAAGAGTTATCCATTTTACTCACACTGTGATAAAGAGTGTAACATCGAATAACTGGTAACTAAATTTTTTATTTTTTTTTGCTGTTCAAAGTGATTTTTTATATTCAAGGACTCATGCTTCTTAAAAATATCACATGTGATGGGCTTTAGGAAATTATAATATCAGGCTATACTGTTAGCATGATGTTAGCTCTAAACTGCTGAATGATACAAATCTTTTGAAATATGAGCCAAAGGTCCTGTGGTAAGTTGCTCACCAAGTTGCCAGAGGCTCACTCCTACTTATTATTATAAAGTATTGTTTTACTGTAATTTTACATTATATTTCATTATTTTTAGACCAAACACTCTTGATTTTGTTCTTTGTTTTGAATTTGATTTTGTTCTGAAAATTTTAAACATGCCTTGTTTATGAAAATTGGCATTGAAGTTTTAATGAAATTGTATTTCCCTGCAACATTTATAAGTGGGACGTTGCGTATTAAGCTTTTAATTATTCAGTTTGAACTTTATTTTGTTCTGAAATTTTAAATAATTAAAATGCCTTCAAAGTTATGAACTATCTTTTAATGAAACTATTAAGAAGCCAACCATCCATCCATTATTATCCAAACCTCTTTGTCCTTATTAGGCTCGCATGGAGCTTGATCCTAACCCGGCATCTTGAGCCACAAGTGGAGAAAAACCCTGGATGGATAGTCAGTCCATAACATGGCTCACATATAGATTTTAAGAACCATTTTTATTGAATTTATCTTTGTGTTGAAAATGTAAACTTGCTGTTTACTAAATGTTTACTTCAGCACAATCAGTGGCACAGTGTAACTCCATGTGGCTCAACTTACCCTCTCCCTAGGCTCAATTTACCCCTCACTGGGGCAAGTTGAGCCAAGAGACAACTTTTTTGCCATAGCCATAAGCCATATGTGACCCTGGAGCACAAAAGCAGTCTTAAGTCGCTGGGGTATATTTGGAGCAAAAGCCAATAATACATTGTATGGGTTAAAAGTATCGATTTCTCTTTTATGCCAAAAATCATTAGGATATTAAGTAAAGATCATGTTCCATGAAGATATTTTGTAAATGTCCTACTCTAAATATATTAAAACTAACATTTTGATTAGTAATATGCATTGCTATGGACTTCATTTGGACAACTTTAAAGGCGATTCCAGATTTGCAAATAGTTGTATCTCGGCCAAATATTGTCCGATCCTAACAAACAATACATCAATGGAAAGCTTGTTTATCCAGTTTTCAGATGCTGCACAAATCTCTATTTCGAAAAATTGACCCTTATGGCTGGTTTTGTGGTCCAGGGTCACATATTTTGAAAGCACTTTTAGATCCAAAGTGATTATTCCCGAGGATGCACCACATCCTGAAATGTATGTACATATTTAAGTTGAACTGTCACATGCTCACTTTAAACACACGCAAGTAAAAACTGGCTCAACGCACTCTCTCTACTATGGAAGTCAATAGGGACCATCAACTGTTTGATTACCAGCATTCTTCAAAATATCTTCTATTTTCAACATAAGAAAGAAGCTTATACAGGTTTGGAACGACATGAGGGTGAGTAAATAATGAATT
>NW_015639582.1:428780-430976 GCF_001515625.1 Sinocyclocheilus rhinocerous | reverse complement strand
ACCAGCATTCTTCAAAATATCTTCTATGTTCAACATAAGAAAGAAGCTTATAAAGGTTTGGAACGACATGAGGGTGAGTAAATAATGACAATTTTTTTCATTTTTGGGTAAACTATCCCTTTAAGTAAAACAAGTACAAGTACAAGTACAAGTACAAGGAAAAAAAAAAAAAGTCTTCCAGGTTAACTTAAACTTAAGTTTGACTCACAGAAAATAATCACATCTTCTCATTTAAATTCACATAGCCTACTATTTTTCTACAATAACCTAAGTGGTAAGAGTTGATCTTTAATATGATGAATGCTACCTGCACAGAGAAGCTGACAGACTGGAAACGAGGCTGTAGCTGTTGCTGCACTTGTAGTTGAACCTGTGAACATCGTGGACGCTTCCGCTGCTGCAGTGGTTGCGCTTGCGGCTGGATTGGCATGCGCAGTAGATGCTGGATCCGCTTCAGATGTCGCTATTGTGGTGGTGCAGTGACATCCATTGAAGAGCAGGAGAGCAGTTAGAGCAAAGAGACTCAAATGCTTCATCTTTCTTTGGGAAATAAACGTTTGTTGAACCACACTGAACAGAAAAAGGTTTGATTTGATAGATGATATAATTCTGCTGCAGATATTATTGAATCATACTGCACTGTAGCTGTATATATTAGTATATTAGTATTAGTATATTTTCTGTAAATGTGACTTCCGATGTATTAGCCGATATAAGTAAATAGCTAGAACGAAGTGCAGTAAAGGGGGAAACTACTTGTGCTACTAACCAGGGTGTTTATAATTAATTAAAAATAATGTGATAATAAATAACATTAAGCAGCATAACGGACTGTTTTTGTACAGATAAAATAACTGGAAGCCTGGCACATTCTTACAAATGGCCGCAGCGCTCTTACGTTAAAAATAAGATTTAACATACAAAACTTATAATAAATGTATATAAATGTACAATAAACCATACAAGAAAAATACAATTATGCAGTTACTCACACAGTTTATGTGACTACTGTTGTAATATATAAATATATATATATATATATATATATTAGTAGTAGTAGTAGTAATAATAATAAATATGGAAATATAAAATAAGCATATAGGCCTATTACTCATCACAACATGTTGGCGCCCTTGTGTTTGCTGGAGTTAAAATATTATTTATCTTGTTTCAAAATACCGTGGTGCTTTTGAGGTCTTCTTTCTTCTGATTAAACGGTTCTAGAAAATAATATCAATGTTTAGTCATCCGCAGGGAAACTGCTTTAATTCTACAAGTAGGTTATAAATATAAAATATATTAATCTAGCAAATCAATTATTAATTTATAGAAATGTATGATCCGATAACACAGCTATGACCGTCAAGATAAAAAAAAAAAGAAAAAGAGTAAATGATGTAAATAAGTTAAATGTTTAAACTAGTCTTTATAGACTCTTTCAGTCAGATTAAACTACTTTGAGTATTAGTGAAGATCATGAAGGTTGACATACCTGCTCTCTGTGCCGTTGTCACATCAGTTGGTCGGTCGGTGAGGTTTATAAGTGTTCGTGTTAGCAGTCAGATCTGTGATCTCTGTGGAAACCCCTTTCTGACCTGCTGGGTAATTGTACGTTTCGATGAAGTATGGGATTGTGTTTCAGCGCTTCCACTTATTGTTCCTCTGTTAGACATGATTTTTGCTCTCTAGCAACAAACAGAGCTGTGTATCAACACTGACCACATGAGCAACCATGGTCCAGTTTTCTACACTGTATATAGAGAAAATAAAACTATTATAGGAGTGTCTCACAATCTGCCAAGTCACATTTTGTTTTCATCTGACCCAGACTACATCTAAAAATAGACTAGGGATTAACAGGCTTGTGAAAGCTCAAACGGATTAAAATCAGCATTAACATCTAATACTTTTAAAGAGAGAAATGTGGTTAATATGAAACACTTTTGCTATGTTTACATGGGATGCTTTCTTATGAGCATTTAATATGAACTGTAGTGAAGACAAATTGAAGAGTTGAACAAATATACCCTAAATACACCTTCAAATTTCAGAAAATTTGAACATCAATTTTTGATAATGACTAAAAAACAAAAGTAATGCATTAACTGCCAAATATATACAAATGTTTTAATAATCAGTTAGAAAACACTTTTTATTGCTCTATGGACTACAATAAACACTCTCTTATATATATAT
>NW_015639582.1:409694-428630 GCF_001515625.1 Sinocyclocheilus rhinocerous | reverse complement strand
TATATATATGTATAAGCAAACAAGTATTTGAAATACTAATAACCATAATCACACATATGCGTGAAATAAGATCTTCCGAAATATCAGAGCTTTAAATGTTAAACTTACATATTACAAAAAAAGAAAACACGTTCACTGTACATGCGTGACAAATGCATTTTAAAAGTGCAAATGTTTCATGTATTTATTCCTGATGAGTCACATTTTAAGTATCCTCAATTAAAAATAAGTGACCAATTAAAAATAGATTGTCACAGGACCACATACAAATATCTTACATGACCAAAAGGTACATATGAAAATAAGACTCAAATAACAATGTCATTTTGATCCCTTTAATTACTTTTTTTTTTGTTTCCCAGTTGTTCATAGTATTACACAGAGAAATTAGCCACACGATTAATGTTGATTGCATTCTGTTATTCATAACATTTTTTTTCTTTTTTTTTGTTAATTACATTATTTCCTATTTTAGTGCTAAAGCTAAAAAAGTTACACAAGAACTAGCACACTGATGCCTAACCCATGAGGACATTGAGATGCAAATCTACTTCACAGAAAATAAAAGGGTTTCATTGAGGAGAATTAAAAATAAAAAAGGAAAAAAAAATGGACACACATTTACATTCACACCGTCCCAACACATGCCACGCCACGACCTGATCCATTCCTTTCCCCATAATGTTTATTTTATTGTGTCAGTATTCTCACATTTATTATGGTTATTTCTCTATGTATTTGGTAAAATTTTCAGATTCCATCTATTTGTGCTTTTGGTAAAGGCTCCAGTGAATCTGGGGTGATCTTGCAGTCTTTACGCTGAACACAATTATCAAGATTCCAACAATGGTCTCAAAATAAACTTTCCATTAAAAAGAAAGAAGAAAAAGACCATGTTTCCCACTTGCACAACCCATCAAAGCCAATGTTCTGTCATGAACAATAGAAAACGTGTCTATAAAAAAAAAAAAATGTGATTTGAGAATCTCTACGAACACTGGGCGAACTCTCCAATTAACGTTGATTAGCCTATTCCGATTTACTGTCATTTTCAGGGCAGTGTTTTGCTGAAAGTGATTGTTACAATGCATTTGCAGTTGTGAGGTTTTGGCCTATGTTGTTATTGGCAAGTGTTAGCAATCGTGTTAAAAATATAGCAAAAACGCAGTGATTTTGGTATTCTTTCGAGCGCTCTATATCAAATCTTCTACATGTTTAAAGTTTAAACATTGCAGCTACGCTAACCTGCTAATCTCAATGGCTTGCCAATTGGAAGAGCTCTTGGAGCTAATGGGTTAATAACATGGCTAAACCCTGTTGGCAGTGAAGGGGCTGGTTAATCAGCAAAGTGAATTTGACACAAGCGCTTTGAAGCGTCATTCTTCTGAACAAACTCGCACGTATTCCCTTATTGTGATGTAAAGTTAAAGCACCGCACGCACGCTCAGGCATGTCCACACATACTGTTTTACTCTGTGTACAAGTCACTATGGTTCAGCATTAGATCACACCATGGCTTTAAGTACACTTCAAACCAGAGCTAAAGCTCTCAAGTTACGTTAAATCAAGGAACGGCCATTCAAAACGACAAACGTCACCATCACCATGAGTCCACCTCAACGTTTCCAACCAAACACTTACTAGCGTACTAACAGGTTACAACAAAGTGTTACTGTGCCATGGTACAGTGATGGCATCAGTGGCAAGACTAAAGGTCTTTGCTACTACAGTACTAGGTGGTTACCATATTTATACTGTAGCCTAAAATGCTATTGTACTCCAAAGTACTTAAAAAAAAATACCATGGTACGTGTCCACAAATCTAAGGTACACATCCAAAAACTCACAATACACTCTCATGTCAGTTTGTCAGTATTTTATGTTTTGGTGGCTAATTTATGTGAATTTGTATGATCTGCCCACTTTAGAGGCAGTTTAGAGGTGGACTTGTATGCTTACCTGTATTCGGTAAATTGTATGTTTATGTACGAATCATATCGTACGAATTCATACGAAATTGGCAACTCATTTATTGAGAGTGCACTGTAAATGAAGTACTGTTTTCAAGTCAGCATTTGCTTGAATAAACACCACTATTATTAATCCTGCAGGTATTTTATCTCTCAAACTAGTAGTTGAGGTGATTGTTTTATAACTGGACATATGAATAAAGGTCATTGTACACAGAGTCCGAAATTTTCGTAATTTTTTTTTTTTTTTTTCAGATTCGTCATCCTTTCCTATCATAATGCTTGCTACGGATGCGAAAACGCAGAAAATCGAACCTGATCAGAATTTTTTTATTTATTTATTTATTTTTATGACGGACGAAAGTTTCGGAGGCAGTAAACGTGATTGACACAACGTGAGGTCGTATTTATTTTTTAACGTTCTAAACTTTTGGACGAGAATTTTGGACGCGGTGTGCAAAGACCTTAAGTGTTTACATGTGTGATTTTGCACCAGTTACACTTTTATAGGGGAAAGCCTCTAAAAGCCAAACACCTGATCACGTAAATGCCCACCATACTCTCATGACACTCTGTAAGTACTTCACACTTTGGCGAATTCAATTCGTCCAAATTCGCAAACACGTAAATAGGTACGCTTTCTCATGAGACCGGGTTTAAATGTCTTTATGGGTGTTCTGTCGGCTTAGTTATGACACACAAGCAGAACAAATTTCTAGTTTCTCGTTCATACAACTAGAAAATATTTCTAAATTTAGCCACACATTTCCTCTGGGGAGCTGACGTGCACTTTTGTGATTGTGACTGGAAAAAAGGATGTGAATGTCTCATGTAGGCTTAAATACTGACATATTTTCTTGCAGTATCTTTTATTTAGTGTTTTGCAGAGATGTGTTTTACAAATTAGCTGATTTCTATTAGTTATCAGCATTTCATTGTACATGTAAACACACTCGATGGAAGCACTTGTCCGACTCTTCTACCAATCTTGCCCTCACCTGAAGGTCAACTTGAAATCGATTGTATTACTTTCTTGATTTGTGTTTCTGCTCTTACTATAAGCGATTCATCAATGCATGTTAGTCTTCGTAATCTTTCATCAAACTCGCTCAAACAACTTTCCTTTTCGGCTTCTGGCATCGATTTCTTTTATTCCCAACCACCATCACACAGACACTTTTTCACCATCTAATCAATTCCTCACAGATTAATCCCCGTCCGGTTTCTATGAAAATACATCACATCACAAATGTGAAACTCATGTCACTTGACTTCAAAACAACGATTCCTGTGACTTTCTCGCTGTTCTTTCCTATGTATGACCACACTCTCTCACTGAAATAAAAATGAACGTAAAATCCGTAAAAAAAAAAAAATACTAAAAATTATAGACGGTAAGAAAATGTGGTCAAGAAAATTCAGGCATGCATTTCAGAACAAGCAAAGACCCCAATGGCCCCAACCCCCGCAACCAAACAAAAAAATATATAATTACAGTATTTTTTCTTTCTCGCTTTTATGTGTATAGCTTTTTTGTTAAGGGCAAATGGAAGACATGAGGTGGCTGTCATCTACAGAGACGAGTATTTCGGCCGAAAACGTTCGCCACCATCTCCGACAATACTGCACCCCGCTCACAGCAGCAGGATTGTATAACAGAAAAAAAATACAGAATACAAAAACGAAAAAAGCACACCAAAAAATAATAATCACAAAGAAGTTGATAGACACACATTATGAGCTTATATACTCTTTTCTCTATACTTTTGTTTAGAAATTCAACATGTAATTAGGAGAAACATCGTTGTTTATTTTGTCAGTGACGCTTGTCATTATTATTATTAATAATCAATATTCATATTAGAAGTATTACTATTGGTTAACACTACATTTGGGTCTCACTAAAGGCCCCGCCCATGTCACAGAGTTAAAGGGCTCTATCATCTGCCTGACGGGTCGGTGAAGGGAGGGAGAGAGTCGTCATCATCCGTCCGTCGTCACGCACGAAACTCACGTTCTGCCACCCAGAAGACTGAAGCGTTTCATCCGTCCATCTCTCTCCCCCGCTCTGGTGCTTCTCAGCACGATACCTCCATGGTATGGGACGGGCTCGGCGGGAGCTGTCCGCCCTGCGAGCTCTGGGACAGCGTGCGGGATCGGGAGCGCGAGCCCTCCATGGAGTAGGAGGACGAGAGCGAGGTGGTGCGCGAGCGCGAGAGACGCGTCATGCAGGACGACGCCACTGAGAGAGAAAGAGAAGCAGCGCAAACATAAGAGAACAAACAGAAGAAGAAGCCGAAAAACAAGGAACAAACAAATAAATAGGCCTAAATAAAAAAAGTACAAATTGAGAGACGCAAACTCAGAATTCCGCGAAAAAGCCAAAATTCCAAGATGTAAATTCCGAATTTTTGTTTTTTTAAAACGCAACAGCATAAATACAAATATGACGCTTCGGTCAGCGATTTTTTTTTTTTCCCAACAAAATGTTTTCTCTAGTTAATCTGATTAAAAATACACCAAACAGGTCAAACTAACCCAGACAGCACCCAGTGTTGGCCCAGACCCGGCCCACATCTGGTCTGCATGGATCTGGGCCAACACTAGGTTGCGCGGTCTGGGAATGGATTAAACGTTTTGTTACTGATAATGAGAAGCTAATCATTGCTGTGCTATTACTACAGTTCAAAAGTTTGGGATTCGGCAAGATGTTTGTGAAAGGCACCAAGGCTGCATTTATTTGATCAGAAATACAGTAAAATTAGGAATATTCTGAAATATGATCACAATTTAAAAACACCGTTTGCCGTTTTAATATATAGTCAAATAAAATTGATTTCTGTGATCAAAGCTGAATTTTCAGCATCATTACTCCAGTCTTGTGTCACATGATCTTCAGAAATCATTCTAATATGCAGCTCAAGAAACATTTCTGATTACTATCAATGTTGAAGACAGCTTGTTACTTTTGTAGAAACCATCAGACATGTTATTTTTTAGGATACTTTGATGAATATAAAGTTCAAAACAACAGCATTTATTTGAAACAGAATTATTTTGTAACATTATAAATGTCTTTACTGTCACGTTTGATCAATTTAATGCATCCCTGCTAAATAAAAGTACTAATTTCTTTCAAAATAAATCTTACTGACCCCAAACTTTTAAATGATAGTGCAAGTAAGCAGTGGTTGGTTTACATTATTGTGATATTTCTCAATAAAGTGCTCTCAGGTCACTTACTGTATCCCATGCCTTGAATGAAGTATTTAAACGCTTCTGTCAGTTTACTGGGCTGTGGAGACACATTTAATTTAGACTCCAAACAGATTTCATCTGAATAAATTAATTGTATTGATAAATAATGATGTGATGTGACTAACCTGAGTAAGCTGTGGCATCCCGCCGGCATCCGCCATCTGAATAAAAACAACAGAGAGCTCATATAAAAATACACTTGCTTTGTGACAAACTGATCTTATTTTCTAACAATATAATCATTGTAAGATGATTAAATTAACAAGTTATTCAAATTAAATGACCCGTTGATAATATGTCATGCTTATTTTTGCTCTTCTTTAATGAAATCTAATAAAAGTACAAAATCAGTCATGAAACAGGTGAAGTTTAGACCTTGAGAAATGAGGTGGTAGTTGGATCTAGTTTGCTGTTGCACTCCACCTAGTGGGCAGAAACAGACGTGCAGTGAGATGAATCGAGGCTTTCTGTGGATAAGCCATTTCCTTTTTACGACTGACTGACATAAAGACTTACAGCAGCTTCCTCATACGGAGCCTGATCACCGACCACCAACATCACAGGACATCTGAAAGACACAGACACGTGAGGAGACGCCAAAAGAGAGACGTCTGTAAGAGAGAATGGCTTTATTTTTCATCATTCTTACTTGAAGGTCTTATTCCTCTCGACGTTCAGATCTCTGCGACTGTAAGGCAGAGAGAAAAACATAAAAGTTTGATTATTAAGGTGCTAAAAGTGCATTTCTTTCATTGTGTTGTATCACGTGTGTGAATATGCTTGCTGGTACAATGCATCACATCTTAATTGCATGGAATTGATAGTTATGAATGGATCACTTTTTAATGCAATTTGAAGTGTATTTTTGAGCATGCAAGTACACAGCATTCAAACGTACAAAATTAATTTCTCATTAATTTTCTGCTTTGGTAGTATGATCAACAACAACAACAACAACAACAAAAGTGACGATACATGCAAACAATGAATGATGATGATCTTTGACCATCACAATTCTACATCATTTTTTCAGATTTTCAATTTATTTATTTATTTTATTAATAGCGGGATGCAAAAATTAATCATAGTGTTCAAAATTGACCAAAGTTTCAACAATCTGACTATATTGTTGGTGTAATGAAATCCATATTTGGAATATATGGCTTTACCAAGTCCAAATCAAACAGGAATTTAGCAATGTTTTATACACACATCACTGAATGCTTCTGGCTGTTGAACTGTTTTCGTGCTGCATGTGTGTGATTTTACCCCTGGTAGCTTTTCCAGAAGAGTTCGATGTTGATGAGGTTTGGCGCTTTAGAGATTCTCTCTCTGTGAGTTTGAATGAGCTCTGTGTTTGTCGACATCTCTTCCTGAAAACAAACACATACACACACGACAAATCAGTGTTTAACCTTTTACACGCCATAATCTTTATAAAGGACGGAATGATACAAAATGATTACAATGTTCCCTGAAATACTTGATTCTGATTGGTCAGTCACATCATTCTGTAGTTAAACATTTCTGTGTAATGATGGAAGGGATTTGGGGTTTTTATTTTTATCATTCTATTAATCAGAAAATACTGTCAATAGGAATAAGATGTTCAATCTATCTAGCTATATAAGCATGATAATATACAGTCAGTCATTCATTATCAGAAAAACAATCTACATCATATTTATCTAACAGAGACAAACACACATTCAGTCTAATCTAATGTCACCATTGTAGAATAACACACACTCACACACACACACACACACACACACACACACACACTCACTCACTCACACACTCACTCACTCACACATCTGGCTGTTGAACTGTTTTCGTGCTGCATGTGTGTGATTTTACCCCTGGTAGCTTTTCCAGAAGAGTTCGATGTTGATGAGGTTTGGCGCTTTAGAGATTCTCTCTCTGTGAGTTTGAATGAGCTCTGTGTTTGTCGACATCTCTTCCTGAAAACAAACACATACACACACGACAAATCAGTGTTTAACCTTTTACACGCCATAATCTTTATAAAGGACGGAATGATACAAAATGATTACAATGTTCCCTGAAATACTTGATTCTGATTGGTCAGTCACATCATTCTGTAGTTAAACATTTCTGTGTAATGATGTTAACCTAGAATTGGACAATCTTCCATTTCCAAGAACTAGCTGTGATTAATCACAGTATGTTAAGACAATTGTTTTGTATACAAGTGTTCTAGAAGGTTATGTTTAAATATGCAAATGGGTTTAATGTCAAATTATATATATATATATATATATTTTTATTTTATTTTTTTTACAGAAGGGATTTGGGGTTTTTATTTTTATCATTCTATTAATCAGAAAATACTGTCAATAGGAATAAGATGTTCAATCTATCTAGCTATATAAGCATGATAATATACAGTCAGTCATTCATTATCAGAAAAACAATCTACATCATATTTATCTAACAGAGACAAACACACATTCAGTCTAATCTAATGTCACCATTGTAGAATAACACACACACACACACACACACACACACACACACACACACCTGACTGAAGAGGTGACTCAGGATTTGGTCTGTGAGGGAAGACGTCAGATTGGAGAGCTGCAGAAGAAACACAAGCTGTTTAAGTCATTTTGGGGTACATATTGCCTGTTATTATGCATCAGATTGTGACTTCATGCACAGCTGACAGACCTTCTGTGTGGCCCAGTCCATCCAGCCTCGTGCGTTTGTGTCGATGTTGATCAGAACGAGCCCTTCCACGGCGTCAGGGTTAGTCAACTGTGTGCGAGAGAGAAAAACTATGCTGTCGTAATCAAAGGCATTATTTCTTGTAAATAAGTCTACATTCTAATGCAAAATCCAGTGATAAACAGTGAAATCTCCATCGAAGATGGCTGATGGAGTTTATTTTGAGAGTTTCTCATTTTTACTATATATTTAAACAGTCTGCAAAGTGTAATAACATTCAATGTGCCTCAGTGTGTGGTGTTTTTTTTATTTTGGCCAGCAGAGGGCGTCATTCAGTCTTGGAGTGCCTGCTTGTGTTATAAAGTGAAAAAAAGTGACGTGACATGTGGCCAAGTATGGTGACCCATACTCAGAATTAGTGCTCTGCATTTATCCCATCCAAAGTGCACACACACAGCCGTGAACACACACACACACACACACACTGTAAACACACACCTGGAGCAGTGGGCAGCCATTTATGGTGCGGCGCCCGGGGAGCAGTTGTGGCTTCGGTGCCTTGCTCAAGGGCACCTCAGTCGTGGTATTGAAGGAGGGAGAGAGCGCTGTACATTCACTCCCCCCACCTACAATCCCTGCCGGTACGAGACTCGAAACCGCAACCTTTGGGTTATGAGTCCGACTCTCTAACCATTAGGCCACGACTTCCCCAAGAAGAGATGGCTTGACCCCGACGTGTATATACAGTATATGCTGAATTTTAACAAATTAATGTTGCAGGTTTTAAAAAAACTGAACTTTAATTGTTTTTTTGGTCAAGAGAAAGAAACTAAATTTTAACAAAATTTAAAGATTTTTGATAGACAACATCAACTAAAGGGTCATACTGAACTCCAAAATAGATCAAAGTAGTGAAAGGATTTTGTGATAAAGCAATAAAAAGAAAAAATATTGTAATAAACTATATGGAGAGCAACAAAATAGTTTTAATTTCAGAAGTCTATGCACCTAAATGAAAACTAAAAATTTAACAATAAAAATAACAATATTTGTGTATTTATGTACTGTATCATATTATATTATGGTATTTGTACTCTATATAGACTGTAGCATGAAACTGAATAATGACCATATTCATAAGTCATTTAAATATCACTCCAAGAGTCCATGATATTATTTTAATGTTTTTTTTATTCAATAATCTGTTAATTATGAATTATCTGATAATCAAAAAACTGATTATTTCTTTGATTAAAGAAATACAAAATTTATTTTTTGCACATTAAAAAGAAAGAAAAAAAAAAGAAACAATAATAATGCATGCAATGGTCAGATGTATAACTCACAGTGAACTTGGACAGTATGTAAGCGCCGGCTCCGACTCCAACACCGATAATTGTGCGGAAACTAAACGAGAGGAAAACAATCAACGGTAATACATTCAGTCATATGAAGATCAGAGCTGTTGTCAAGTATATGTGTCGTTTGCAGGTGTCACTAATGAAGATTTAAACATGCAGTAAATGTTGACTCACTTAAAGTACTGCAGGACAGCGGGGAGCATCTCAGAGACCTGATCCATAGATGCATACTGGTATCTGTCAGAGAAAATAAAAACGTTTTAGGACTCTTAACATGTCTAAAACAAGACACAGTGGCCTGCAGACATTTGAAAGCATAAATATAGTCTCTGAGTCACAGTCTGCATCTAACACGGAGAAGGTAAAACCACTAACACCTTCTGAAGACGCTTTGGCAGGTGTCAAATGCCATTTAATGCATTTTAATTGTTCACACTTTTTTATAACACCCACACAAAGTCTCAGCAATCACACACACGCACATACATATATACACATGTACATACATATGGGTGAAATATGGACAAACCCAGCTACTGGGTTGTATTTAACCCAGCATTTTTTAGAGTGTAATATATATTTACACATTAATATATACTGTATATATACAGCACATACCCGGCAGGATAAATGGCCGTGCCGTCCTCTTGTCCCGGAGCGTTCACGTGAACCACAGTGAAGTTCTTCACGATCTCCTGCATCTCTTCAAACTTAAACAGGGTGGAGAAGCAGCTCTTACCTGAGAGAGACAGACAAACGAAAATAAATAATAATTGAATATGCCTTGACCCGAGGTTTGGCTTGAGGGCTCATGACTAGCAAACTACTTTCATTTAGGTAACTGTTAAGCTGGGATACAAGAAAGCATTTAAACGTAGAAAAATTACACAAACACACATCACTGCTTCTTATGTTTACATTAATTTATTCTTTTTTCACTCATTATATTTAAAACTACACAGTAGGCCCAACGTGCTAAACATGGCTAATAGTAATAATATAAACAGAAAGTATACAACAATGTAAACACACACAAATAACACACATATGCCTTTAAACAACCATTAAAAATGGAAAGAGATAAGAGATCGGCTTATTAAAATGACAATGTATCAACTTAGAAGTATGTTATTTACTGATAAAATTTGTTTTGAGCAAGTACAGAGTCAGTTTTGTTATTTTCAAAAGCAAACATGTGTCTGACATCCCAATTTTTCAGGAAACTGAGAAATGTGTTTCAATTTCACTTTTATAAAAAAAAAAAAAAAAGTTGTAAAGGAATCATTCTTTTGAGTCAAATCTTTGCAATGAATCTTTTGAACTGGTTCACAGCCTGGTCTGAATGAATCATTTTCAAACTGAACTACACTACATCAATACAAATGGTAGGTTCTGCATTTGCATTTTGCACTGATTGTCTACTTATTGAACTACGATGGGTTTCTTTTTGACATTTTAGTGTAGACTAAGCCTTACAATGATGGCAGCTCATGACTCGCTTCTGATGAAAATAATTTCTAGCTAATACAACAGTTAATGTCGTATGTGTTTATTTTGGTACTGATGCACTTTGACTCTGTTTGGCTTGTTAAACACACTCATCAAGTGTGAACCAACATGGTCTGAGTGTGAAGAGCTCATCTTGTTTAGCATGATGTGCACAGTTGCTTTTAAATCATCATTTGTATTATTAGATACAGCATCAGTTGTGCTGCAAAAAGAAAAAAAAAATAGTTTGTGGTACATTTCCAAGAAACAGGGTTTATTTTCACACTTGCTTCATTTCAGCCCAATACATATCAGTCCAGTGAGAGTCTCAGACACAAGTGACACTTTCTGAACTTCAGCTCAGACTCAACAAGACTATTTTACAGAAGCTCAAGAATGCCACAAAGGTAAATGACAGAACCACTTTATACACACACACACACACACACACATAGATGAACTGACTCCAACTTGGCTTCCAAGATTAGATTATACCTGTTCCAAAGATAGCTAGGCCTTTAGAGAGCAATGATTTTAGACCGGTTGCATTAGCATCTGTGATTATGAAATGTTTTGAAAAGTGTGTTATGTCTGTTAAAAGCAGAGGTTGCTAACTTAGATCCCTTACAGTTCACCTATAGACAAGGGAGAGGAACTGAGGATGCTATTTACAGCATTATGCACTTGATTTTCAACACACATTTAGAAGATCCTAAAGCTTATGCTTAGTTACTGTTTATTGATTTTAGCTCTGCTTTTAATTTATATGATGAAGCAGCTGTGTTAACCCATGTATTATTAATCTATTTAATCCCAAATTTTTCCCAGATATGAAAATATCCACATGATGTGTCATTAGTAACCCTTTTAAATAATCAATAATTATTATTATTTTTATTTTTTTTATTATTGGAAAAGTGTGTGAAAAATTGTGTTTTATGGGTCGGTCACACTGGACCGGTGGGATAATGTGTGTAATGAAATAACATATTTATACAGTCAAAATATTGTTATATATCTTAGCCCAGCTATTTTAAACTGTTTGATCACATTCTAAGGTTAATATTATGCATTAAAAAAAACGTATACAACATATGGAATACTGAGATAAAAGACAAAAAATACAACCATTAACGTATTTCGAAATTGCTACTTTTTTTGTAAAATATATCATCATATTTTATATTAGTGCTATTAGTATTACAACATCAATATTGTAACTTATTTGTAACATTTGAACTTTTAATTTAGTGCGATATTTTGTCATAGCAACGTTTTAGTGTAATTTTCACTAACAATTGCAATTAAAGAAATACTCTTTGAGAGAAGCAGTCAATCAGCGGAAGTTAAAAGCAGATCGTAAGTGTATTTATTTCTTGTCTCATTAGTGTTTAGAGCAGTTGTCGTTGCTAGGAAACGCTTGTTTTGTTTACTGTGTTGAGACGTGCTGAAGTTGCGTTTGGTCTCGTACTCGCGTACCTTGTCAGTGTCGTGCGCTTGCTTAGCCCTTTGTTGTGATAAACAGTAAAGTGTGTTCAGCTGAATTAAATTTCCGTTTTGTCAAACGGGTATAAAAAAGGGTAGTACACCACGGCAGCCCTCGTGTGAAGACCGAAGAGTGTAAAGACCCTCGACTCTACCGTGCGACTCCACAGTGTAGGGACACAGACAAGGGACATAAATATCGCTTTTGACTCTTTTTTACACCTTTTTTCACTTCTGTTTCAGTTTTTATGACCAACTCTTACTATGTGTTTCCATATTCCTACTATTACTACCACTTGCAAACCACGCATCACACACTGTAGGCAGCGCAATCCTAACAACCTGCGCACTTTGCCTACGTCTGCTAATACATTACTTTTTCTATTGGTCTCTGGAATTGTCAGTCTGCTGTAAACAAAGCCCATTTTATAGTTGTTTATCGACCCCCAGGACCACTAGGTAACTTCGTGGAAGAATTAGATGTGCTGCTCTCAACCTTTCCTGAGGATGGTACTCCCCTAGTTATTCTTGGAGACTTCAACATCCACCTAAATAAACGTCAGGCTGCAAACTTCCACACTCTGCTTGCCTCTTTTGATCTCAAGAGGGTGTTAACTACGGCTACTTATAAATCAGGCAACCAACTGGACCTTATTTACACACGACACTGCTCCACTGATCATGTGCTGGTTACTCCACTGCACACCTCAGATCACTTCCTCCTCACTCTTAACCTCAACATGGTTCCTGACACTACACATACCCCTCCACATGTCATCTTTCGACGTAACCTACGCTGTCTCTCACCCTCCCGTCTATCTGCTATGGTTTCATCTTCACTTCCTCCCCCTGAACAGTTATCATCTCTTGATGTTAACCATGCTACTGATACTTTCTGCTCCACTCTTACGTCTTGTTTAGACACTGTCTGCCCCTTGTCTTCCAGGCCAGCTCGTACCACCTCTTCTGCCCCTTGGCTATCTGATGTTCTCCGAGAACATCGTTCTAAGCTCAGGGCTACTGAAAGTGTGTGGAGCAAATCAAAAAATCCTACTGACCTTAATGTGTATCAGTCCCTCCTCTCTTCATTCTCAGCTAATGTCTCCACTGCTAAAAGGACATACTATTAGGGCTGTGCGATTAATCGAAATCGTCATAAAATCGCGATTTGAGCTTGCGCGATTTTTAAATCGCTTTATAGCACGATTTTGCTCCCGCAGTATGCTATCCAAACCAATCAGAATGCAGCGTGCCTAAATGGAGCACGTGCACGCGCTGAATTAAAGTGGCAGCGCATTATTCGCGGTAAAAATTAACATGGATTGACACGGAAATTTTGTAATTACACCATAAATGCATATAATTAAAGTCTACTGTTTCACAGTCAACACATGGCTTTTTGGCTAGATATAAAACAAGGAAAAGTGCACTTTTAGATAAACAAGGAAATAATAGATGGCACTCGTGGTGGTAGTTAAACAAAGTTATATTTATTGAGTTTAAACGTGAATATGTCTATGAAAGATTGTATTACTGTACTGTGATAAAAGAGAATCACAATGCTGAAAAAGCATTTTCAGAAACAACGTTTGGATTTGAAATCAAAATAATGGATAAATGTTGTGTTTGTGGTAAACAGCCGCGGATCAGGAGCGGACTGCAAACGTGTTCTGTGCGAAAGCAAAATGAGTCCGTGCTGCTTCTGCACCGCATACACATACTGTATTCGCACTGCAGACGGAGTACGTGTGAACTTGGCGCAACAAATCTAGTTCAACATCTGAGGCAACGCCACAAAGAGCTCTATGACCAATGCATGGCAAAAAAAATCTCTGGACACGGGATTTAATTTTTTTTTTTCCTGCCATATGTCTATTCTAGAGACATTGTGTTACACCTTTACTTAGTGATTATTTTGCCTTATGTCTGTTCTAGAGACATGTTACAGCTTCTTGATAAAGCTCTAATTGGTTTTCTTTTGTAAATATGTTTCAAATTCACACTGAATGCATTAATTACTGTAAAGCATGTCTGTGTGTGTCAAAATCGTGATTAAAATCGAAATTGCAAAATTGATCATAGAAATCGCGATAGGTTTTTTTTGTCCATATCGCACAGCCCTACATACTATCATAACAAAATTACCAAAATTCGTCTAACTCTTGCATGATCTTTAAAACATTTCCCTCCCTCCTTTGTCCTTCTCCTCCCCCTCCTGCATCAACTCTAATAGCTGACGACTGCCACATTCTTCATTAATAAAAATTAAAAGCATCAGTGCACAATTTTCCACACCACAATCTGTCAAGCACATTTTACCAGCAAACATACACTCGTTCACATCCTTCTCTTTACTCTCCGAGGCAGAAATCTCCAAACTCATCCTTTCTAATCATCCTACTACTTGTCCGCTTAATCCTATTCCATCTCATCTCCTTCAAGCCATTTCTCCTGCAGTTGTACCTGCGCTCACTCACATCATTAACACATCCCTTCACACTGCTGTTTTTCGCTCAGCATTTAGACAGGCTTGTATAACCCCACTACTTAAGAAACCCACCCTAAATCCATCTCTTTTAGAGAACTACAGACCGGTTTCCCTTCTTCCTGTCATTGCAAAAACACTTGAACGAGCTGTGTCCAATTCTCAACCTTGCCAAGACAGAACTGCTTGTGGTTCCATCAAACCCATCGTTTCATCACAATTTCACCATCCAGTTAGGCACACCAACCATAACTCCTTCAAAATCAGACATAAACCTTGGAGTTGTGATTGATGATCAGCTGAATTTCTCAGACCACATTGCTAAAACTGCCCGGTCCTGCAGATTTACTTTATTCAACATTAGAAAGATCAGACCCTTTCTTTCTGAACATGCTTCTCAACTCCTTGTTCAAGCTCTTGTTCTGTCCAGGCTGGACTATTGCAATGCTCTCTTGGCAGGTCTTCCAGCCAGTTCTAATTGAAAAAGAACAATTGCACACTCACTTAAGCATTGGCTATTTTTTAATCAACGTTTTTGAAGACTCTTTGTGCTGTTCTGTGTAACACACATCACTTGTAACAAATTTAACAAGGAGTTTTGGTATTCAAGCAGCACATAACATCAACAACATGTAGCCTACGTTTTATCAGTCAGAATTGCCATAAACTGGCCTGGTATACTGAGCATAAATAATCTGTTCTGATAAGCTGCATTGTAACTGATTTTCTGGAGATATGATCTCTGATTTTTTTTTTTTTTCCAATTTCCTTCTGCGCATAAGCATATGCTTAGAATGCGGAAAGACAAAAATCTAATAAATAAAATAGTGGTAAAACACGGCTGCCAAGAGAACGATGTGTATTTCGCTACAAGCATATTACAACATAAGATTGAATAATATGCATTATATTACTTGTTCAAGCTCTTGTTCTGTCCAGGCTGGACTATTGCAATTCTCTCTTGGCAGGTCTTCCAGCCAGTTCTATCAAACCTTTACAATTAATCCAGAACGCGGCAGCAAGATTAATTTTTAACGAGCCGAAAAGAATGCACGTTACACCTCTGTTCATTAATTTGCACTGGCTACCAGCAGCTGCTCACATAAAATTCAAAGCATTAATGTTTGCCTACAAAACCACCACTGGCTCTGCACACCTTTACCTAAATTCATTACTTCAGACTTATGTGCCCTCTAGAAGCTTGCATTCTGCAAGTGAACTTCACTTTATTGTGCCATCTCAAAGAGGCACAAAATCACTTTCACTGACTTTTAAATTAAATGTTCCCTCCTGGTGGAATGAGCTGCCCAACTCAGTCCGAGCAGCTGAGTCCTTAGCCATCTTCAAGAATCGGCTAAAAACACATCTCTTCCATCTCTATTTGACCCTCTAATTCTAGCACTCTCTATTCTTAGTCTATTCTTTATAAGAATAAAAAAACTTGCCCTTTTTAGACTTGCAATCTATTTATTTACTAACTGCTTTTTTTAATTCATACAGTATTTTCCAGGTGATCATTTGCATCAGGATATTATGCGGTCAGCACTAAATAACCATGAAGCTTATAACTATTTTAGCTAATAATTTTGGAACAAAATAGACTAGAAACCAAATTGTCTACTATTTGGAATTTTGTTGAAATTGTCTTTTCAACCTTGTCATATGACTTTAATGTGATCTGCTGCAAATGTGGGTCAAATTATACAAAGACGAACTGGAGCCACTGGGCACGGATTGAGGTTTTACATGTTGTTGTTTTTTTTATCATTCAAATTTGGTTGGGGGCCTACTGGTTAATAACACATTTTTCTGAGTTGTGACGAACTCAGAACACACATTTAATATTGCCTTACATGGACTTTAACAAAACTGACTCAGTTCCTTCAAAACCATTTGCTTGTAGAACGTTCAATTTGTATAATTTCCACAAAGGCTTGAGTATACAACATTAAACATTTGTAAAAGTGTTACATGCTAGTGAAAAGTCATAAAGCTAAAATATTTTTTGAATCTCCTTATAGTCTTTGAAACAATCATTTATAAAAACCAGAATGCAGTGGGCAAATAAGCTACTCTTGCAAATGATATTGGTGTGTTTGGCCACAAAATTGTTTTTTAAGCTTTATCATCATACAGAAGTCATTCAGCTGGTGTCTGTTATCTTACTGACTATTTCAACTAACTGTGAAGCTCTAACCATCTCTCCTGTTTTCAGGATGGGACTGGCAGTTCTCTTCGTGCACCTAGTGACTCTAGTGTTCAGTGATGGATTGAAAAACATCAGTTTCACCAATGATCAACCAGAGATGTTTCCAGGCCTTTTTTCTAACTGGGCACGTCCCTGCCAGAGATGTCCGAATAACTACGCATACAATAATTTTAATCACCGCCATATTCTCTCAGAGGTTTTCGACATGAACAGTGAACAGGCTTGGGCAAACTACCTAACCAAAACGCGTCTTTGTGAAATTACACAATCCTTCCTACATAGAGATGACACCAAGAGCATTATAAGAATCTGCAATGGACAAGGCAGCAGATACACAGGAAACATGTGCATCAGTATGACTATGTTCACAGTGTACACTGTTCAAAGCACTTGGAACAATGGACAGTGTGAAATTAATGACCTTCATAATGGTGCATATTTTGTGATCGTTGCTTGTGAGGTCATTGATAACCAATGTTTGCCTGTTCACTATCAGACACAAACTAAAAATGAACCACCCCAACGTGGTCAGACCTGCAGACCATAGGCAAAGCTTCCAAAAGCACCAAGTAGAACTTTTTAAACATTAATGGAAATGTTGCTTTGCCACATGTTTAAACTGGATATAATTCCAGAAGCTTCTCAATAAAAACTTTCTTGTTTTAGAAAATTACATGATCAAATGTATAGCTTGAATGCAATGTAAGTCACTTTTAATAAAATCATCTGCCAAATGCATTAATGCATCTGTTCTTTTGTGGAATCATTTTGATTGTCTTTGATTCAAGACACAGCAGGTGAATAGGGTAAACACAAATTAATTAGTATCACGATACTCCCCTGTTGATTGATTATATTAAGAACTGTAAATATTTTATGTTACAAGATTTTTAAAATGTCTGAAATTTGTCTCAAATGCTGCAAGATTGTTTCTCTTCACTAACGTGACTTTTCATCATCATGTCTGAAGTCACAATGTGTTTGAATCAGCTGGTGTTTCAGTAATTATAGTGGATATATGATGCCAGTTCTTCTTAAGTTCATTTCGGTGACTGTTTTTTAAAGACACGTCACTTTGTTTTATTCCTGTTTTCATTGTAGTACTATGTGAATTCACCAAAGACAGAATCTCAAAATGTATTTTTGCTTACTGGCAAGAAATGTATTTGCAGTGCATTTCCAAAAAAAAACAATTTCCAATTTTCACACCCACCTTTTTTCCAGACAATAAATATCAGTCCAGTGAACTCCAGCTCAGACTCATTGAGACTCTTTCATTTGCACAAACTCAAGAAAAACACAATGGTAAATCTACATACAGTATAGATAAGGTTTAAGATGTAAATCTTACCATTCAGTACAGTTTGTACTTCATCTGCTTTGTTTAATGATCTCATGTAAATCTAGCATGACTTGTCTTGAGGTTTCATCACATCAATATATTAATCTCAAAGCTTTAGTTAAAGATAATTTAATAATAAAAGATTTACCTTTAATTTGACTTAATCTGAATACAGATTTGAATCATTGTTACACTATCAATCAAACATTTGGGGTCAGTAATACATTTTCTGAAAGAAATTGATACTTTTAATCAACAAGGATGCATTCAATTGATGAAAAGTGACATTAATTTTGACAATTCATGTTTATATTTTTTGATATTGTAAAGCAACCTTGAGTTTGCAGAAAGGAGCTATATAAAATAAACTTATTAAATTTACATGTACTTTTATCCAAAGCGACTTACAAATGAGGACAATAGAAGCAATCAAAACTAATGCAAAAGTGCAAATGACAAGTCTCGGTCAGCCTAAAGCAGTACAAACACACACACACACACACACACACAAAGAAAAACAAGTAGATAGAATGGAAAAAGTAGAAAGCTAGTGTTTTTTTTTATAAAAAAGAAGATAAACAGATAAAGTAGAATTAAAAAAGAATAGAAAGTGCTAGAGTTAGAGGGTCAAATAAGGGTGGAAC
>NW_015639582.1:403843-409616 GCF_001515625.1 Sinocyclocheilus rhinocerous | reverse complement strand
CCACTGGCGTGCGGTTCCTGAGATGCCATTTTCCAATAGGGTTGACAGGAGAATCTGGTAGTTCACCGTATCAAAAGCAGCAGACAGATCCAGCAAGATAAGCATAGAAGATTTGGAAGCTGCTCTTGCCAGATTATTATTAATAGTATTAATATGATTATTTATTAATTTATTAATTAATTAATTTATTATTATTATTATTATTATTAATCACTCTTCTTCTTATTATTATTATTATTGTTATTATAATTATTATTAATAAAGACATTTATAATGTTACAAATTATTTCTATTTCAAACCAATGCTGTTTTTCTGAGCTTTCTATGCATCAGATAATACTGAAAAATAAAATGTATCATGATTTCCACAAAAATATTCAGCAGCACAACTGTTTTCAACATTGATAATAATCAGAAATGTTTCTTGAGCAGCAAATCAACATATTAGAATGATTTCTGAAGGATCATGTGACACTGAAGACTGGAGTAATGATGCTGAAAATTCAGCTTTGATCACAGGAATGAAAGTTTAAGACATATTCATGTAGAAAACAGCTATTTTAAATTGTAATGATATTCACCGTTTTAATGTATTTTTGATCAAATAAATGCAGCCTTGGTGAACAGAAGAGACTTCATTCAAAAATATTTAAAAAATCTCCCTGACCCTAAACATTTGAACAGTTGTGTATGTTGCACTGCAACAAATGCTGATGTGCTGATAAAATAGTTTCACACTTTTTCTTTTTTTTTTTTACTTTGACAGCACAAAATATCCAACCACTAATGAGAGGAAAGACTCACATACAAGGACTGCCATGTGGTTCTCAGACACTAAACAGGTACACCAACACCATTTTATTGCTTTGCTACATATAATGAATTCAGATTATGTCAAATTTTGTTGATAATATACTTTTTTGTAATTCGTCAAACTGTTTAAAATCTGATCTTTTATACATTTGGATCAGATCATCTTTAGGCAGTGCTGGTAAAACTTGTTGAAAACATAACAACATAACTTTTTGTTTTATTAAAAAATAAAACTTGTTATATAGCCTTGAATTTACAGAAGCAAATTTGAGACAGTGCCACCTACTTGCCATAGTGAATACATGTATAATCCATAATGTAAAAACCTAGGGCAAAAATCATTTATATATATATTTTTTTTTTTAATGACTTGACCTTATATTTACAGTTCTTCTCATAATTTCAAGAAATTTTCAAGGTTAATCATAACCTTGAAAATAAATGACATACATTTTGTCATTAATCACTTACGCTTTTTGTACGCGAAGAAAACAAAAATAACGACTTTATTCAACAATTCGTCTCCTCTATGTCTGTCCACATCACAGTAGCGCCACTTTGGAGAATATGAGCCGAACGCAGGCAGCGTACGCTCTTCTGTGTCAGCCGCGACACAAGGAAACATTTTCAGCGTGTTGCCTTCAAAGTAGATACCAATGATGATCATAACCAATGTCCATCACATATGTGGAATGATATCTAAAAGTTTTTTTTTTTTTAATTCTTTTCACATTTAGATATAAAAATTGAATAAAACGTCAACAATAAAAACAGCTAGCTAGTTTAACTGATTATCTTAAAAGTCCATAGATATCGCTATTATTTAATACGGCTGTTAACACGTTCTCCGACAAGCGGAAGCAATGAGACCTGTTTTCCGGGTTTGGTCAGGTGATGTTCGACATATACCCTATTTACGCTGTGATTTGAAAGAAAACAACGCATCCTTGTGGCGCGGCTGACACAGAAGAGCGTATGCTGTGACAGTGTAATTTACTTGGCAGTCAATGGGACAGTCACAAGCCTCCCGGTTTTCATTTTTATCAACTTTCTAGAAGTTTCCCTGAAATCTATGTTTGCTGGTTTGAAGAAATTATGGTCATTTATTGCTGTTTTCAATTTGGATGCTTTTGCAAGCTATTTTATATGCCCTTAAAGCTCTTTTTTATATAATTTAAAAAGTGTAGCTGTTTTCTTCTTTTAGAACCAGAGTTGTGTTATTTGTGCTCATGTAAAATAAACTGTCTTACTGTCTGTCTGTCTGTCAGTGTATGTGAGTGCGTGCGTGTGTGTGTGTGTCTGTGTCTGTGTCTGTGTCTGTGTCAGTGTGTGTGTGTGAGTGCGTGCGTGTGTGTGTGTGTGTGTGTGTGTGAGAGAGTGTGTACCTGTGTCTGTGTGTGTGTGTGTGTGTGTGAGTGCGTGCGTGTGTCTGTGTGTCTGTGTCTGTGTCTGTGCGTGCGTGCGTGCGTGCGTCTGTGTGTGTGTGACTTACTGTCCATTCCCACATCATGGAAGGTCAGTATGGCCGGTCTGCGTGCGTTTCCAGCTCCGTTAACCGTCACATGCAGCACGCCGTGAGGCGTCTTGACACGGTGTTCCTACACAAACACACAGAAAGAGGTGAATGTTCAATAAAATCATGCTTATGCATATACAATTCAAGATAATGAAAAGTAATAATGGGTATTTGACATGACAAGTGTGACATCCTGAGGTAGATCTAAACCTGACTTGTTTAAAGAAAAAACATCAATGAACCTGTCAGCTATATGAAGCATGTACATCAATCATGTATATCCAGCAAAGTTGTATCTCACCTGGCCTTGATCCAGCAGTATTCTGGCTGCGGTCTCTGCGTCCTGCATGAAAACAATCACACAATCTCAATAACAGCAGCAAGAACCAATATCTCCGTTTACTATGCATGTCTAAAAAAATTATTTTTAGTTAACTATAGTTAAAATGTGATCTTAAAAAGGTACATAGGAAAAAAAAATGATAACATTTGTTTTAAAATGTATTAAACCTAACAAAAATGAAAGAAAAGAATGAATAAGTATAATAAGTATAAAATAAATCAGTAAGCCTCTTGAAGTGCATTAACATGGTTTTACCACAGTTTTAGAGCTGCTGTCAGGCAAAATATGGGAAAATCACAGCATCACAGCCTTCACTGATGTGTTGATTTTTATAAAACTGTGGCATCAGTGATGTGATAAAATACAGTCTTTGAAGCAAATGTGCTGTTTTTCACGCTAAACTGACTGACATAATGTAAAGAGACGAGAAAAAAATAACAGGTGAAAAACAACTTTCAATGTGAATCTGTAGTATTTTTCCTCATGCTTTATAGTCCAGCAACTAAAAACACTTAGTAAAACACCAGCACAGCAATCTCCTCAACAACACACATGACTTAAACAATCATTCCTGTCTGAAACACGAGATCATGCGCTGGAGTTTAATTCTCAATCACTCATTATAAGTATGTGTAAGAGTAACTTGATTTAGCAAACATCACTAACAAATAAATAACACACTTCATTAGTTTAATTGCAGGCTGTCTGGTGGCCAAGTAACACTGAAATGTTGTGCATTAATGCCGATCTCAAGAGGCGTTTTACGATTGTCGCTCATCCTATCAGTGTGATCAGTACAAATCATTACCCCAGTGTTTGTTTTGTTTTTTGTATTTTATATTTGAGTATGTTGACGTTCTTCAAATGTGCAGCAGGTGGCAGCAAAACATAAGTTAATGACAGATATGTGTGTGTGTGTGTGTGTGTGTGTGTGTTTGATGACCTTCACAGCATCTGATTGGCCCGGCAGTAAAGGCTTCTCCTCCGTGATGGCGATCTCCTGCATTTCAGTCGTCATGGTGATCTGTTACACTGTCCTGAAACAGAACAATGCATCGTAAACATTGTGACAACAAATGACCTCTTAAGAATGAGAACACACACATTCCGGCAGGACCGTCACGACTCCGCTGGGCTTTACTCATCTTAATCAGAAATTACAGCTAGAACAAATTAACATAGACAGAGAGAGAGAGAGAGAGAGAGAGAGAGAGAGAAAGAGAGATGAGTTTAATAAACTCTCCTGCAGTGCTGGGAAAAATCCACTGACAAAACTATGTTCTAACAACATTTGTTTAACATTAATGTTATGTTATGAACACATTATTTCAGAGCATATTTTTTGAATGTTTCATGAATGTTTTTTCTTGGTTATGCACAAATGTTTATATTACTTCAAATTATAAAAGTTTTGAGAAAATTATTAAACACCAAATAATTGTCTATTAAAGTTACTGGAAGAATGCTAATTCATAACATAACATTCTGGGAACGTTCACTGTTAGCTGGGAAAGAACTGGTTCTTATTTCGAACTGATTCAGTTTTTAAAACTAATACTGGAATTCTGGAATCTTCATAATGTTTGATTCCATTTTCCTTAATGGTTTTTGAACATCTGCTTCTTTCTGTCTATGTGGGCCGAATACCACGGTAAAGTACAGAAGGTCTATTTTTATTAGATTCACTTTGAAATGAAAGTAATGACACAAAATAATAACACAAACAGAGAACATGTTAAATAAGTACAGACAACAACATCCAGCATGAGCATAAGTGTGATTAAAAAAAACAAAACTAATGACTCTTATGATGATTGCTTAAAGGGTTAGTTCACCCAAAAATTTAAAAAAATAGCCCACAAATTACTCACCCTCAAGTCATCCTAGCTGTATATGTCTTTCTTCTTTCAGACAAATCCAGTCGGAGTTATATTAAAACTTATATTAAGTCTTAGATCTGTCAAGCTGTTTATTGCATTATAAGCATTTTGGGTGAACTAACCCTTTAATGAATCTTTACAGATTCAGTTTTTAACTTTTACAGTGTGTTGTCAGTTTGAATCAACATAATGACTCACTGAATCATTTGGAACTTCTTCAACAAACCATATGAACTAAATTACTGCAAACTCAAGACGTTTAGCTATATTTCTTTTCAATATGTCTCAAGCAAATGTCAACCATGACATCTGGTTTTTAATGAAACTTATTCTGGACCAGAAGAAACCGAAAGAGACCGTCTGACCAATATGTAAAGTGAGTAACCCTAAAGCACAAGTGAACTGTGGTTATACTGTATCTAAATCCAATTATACTACTGGAATGGGGAAAAAAATCAAAAATACATCATAAAGTTCTTTGCAGTCGATCGTACGCAAACTGATTAGAGTAAAATTAATTACTTTCCAAAAGTAATAAGGCCGAAAACAAATCAAAACACACACTTCTTCTTATGAATATCTACTTATTTGCTTCAAACTAACCCTGACTTTCCTTCAAAGCACTGAAACCACAAAGTTTGTAAAAACCAGACCAATACAGCGATTAGTTCTTCCACACAGAGCTCAAATCATCAGTCTTGAAAATGTTAAACCTGATTTTGTAGACTCATTTAAACTTGGATATTGCACTGCATGCAGGTGATCTGACTATGGCAATTTATTAATATGGGGGGAAAGTCCAACTTGTTGTGGGGTTTTTAAGTGAGTTATTACTTTGAATCAATCTAATGACTCACTGAATCATTTGGAACGACTCCTTTAAACCACACGAAGTAATAATGCAAACTCAAGACTTGTGGCTATTTTTCTTTTCAACATGTCTCACCCTAATGTCAACCAGAAAATTTGGTCCTCATAGAAACTTTTTTTCTGGACCAGAAGGAACTGGAAGAGACATCTGACCAATATGTAAAATCACTAGCTCTGGATATTGCACTGCATGTCAATTCATCAATATGGGAAAAAAAGTCCAGCTCTTTTGTGGGGTTTTTAAGTGGAGTAATGTTGCATCTTCATGCATTCACAGCCTGTAAAGCTGCATGTGTGTTCTGACGTGGCATCAGTGTGTGTGTGTGTGTGTGTGTGTGTGTGTGTGTGTGT
>NW_015639582.1:398836-403529 GCF_001515625.1 Sinocyclocheilus rhinocerous | reverse complement strand
TGGCAGCAGTGTGTGTGTGTGTGTGTGTGTGTGTGTGTGTGTGTGTGTACGCCCGTGTCTGATGCCCGATCTCTGACTCTCATCTGCAGTTGGTCAGTGGAATCACACAGACACATCATCATGATCATACACATGCTAAAAATACTCCTGACGGAGAACGACGCTCGCCAGCGAACTTTCACAAACACAACACAGACATTTGCCAACTGTGAGAACTGTGACAAATTAAAGGTCTCCATGGAGGACAATCCATTAACCTCATGCTGCACTCTCAGAAAAAAAGGTACAAAAGTTGTCACTGGGGCGGTACCTTTTCAAAAGGCACACCTTTGTACCTAAAGTGTACATATAAGTACCTAAAGTGTACATATTAGTACCTAAAAGGTACAAAAGTGTACCTTTTGAAAAGGTACCGCCCCAGTGACAGCTTTTGTACCTTTTTTTCTGAGAGTGTGGGATAAAATACAGTACAAGACCAGGAGAGGACATGTGTTACAGTGATTTTACCACGGTTAGGGTTAAAGCTGCAAAGTGATATTCCTAGCGTCACCAAATGTGACTGCAAAAATAGTGACCCAAAAATGACTTTACAGCTACTTCAAATATGGTTTAAAATATGTTTTGCATTATTTAAAGTGTTTTTAGAAACTGTAATACAAATTATTTAAGTACACTTAAGTAATCTATAATTTGGTTAATACTACATTGACTGCAAGTAGCGTTTTTTTTTCTCAATATACAATTTTAAATGTACTTTAAAGTATGACTTTTATTTTGACTGTATTTAAAAGTGTGCTTAATTGTGTTGAAAAGTTAAAAGTGTACTTAAGTGTTTTAAAAACAATATGAAAAACTAAGTCAATATAAGTAACATTTTAATTATATTGTCTCCAAGTAGAGTCTTATAAAAAATAAGATTTATATATATATATATAATTAATTTGAATTGATCTAAGTGTGTAAAGAAACAGTCACAAAAACTTAAGTAATGTTTTATTTAATTAATACTATATTGTCTGCAAGTAGTTTAAAATTATGTTTTAAAATGTGCTTTAATGTAAAGCTTTTAATTGTCATTCTTTTAAAAGTGTACTTAAGTATGAAGAAACATAATCATGAAAGCAGTCTTTTTAAGTAAACCAAAGTAACCTTTTATGTCATTAATAGTGTCTACAAGTACAGTTTTATTTTTTAAATATACTTTTTTCTTAGATTTAAAGTACACATTCAATAGAATTAAGTACACTTTATTTGCACATTGTCAGCCTCTTTCTGTGTGTTTTTCTTTTATTTTTATTTATGTTTTATTTTTAAATATGTTTTACTGTCATAAAACCAAAGGTTTTACATAAAAGTACAATTTAAATGGTATATATTTTTAAAACTGTACTTACAGACAATATAATATTAATGAAATAAAATGTTACTTAAGTGTACTTAAAAATAGTGTTTTCATGATTATGTTTCTTAAGTACAATTTTAAATAATCTCAAAGTAAAGGTTTTACATTAAATTACGTTAAATCATTATGTTTTAATGATCTTTTGTCATGCTTTGACAAACATATTAACTGCATTTCAAAATTATGAAATTACATATGAAGATTTGCCTACTTAAGTGGGTCAAAAAACATTTTTATTAGTTGATAAAATTGAAATAATTGCATGATTTAATATATATATATATATGTATATAGTCATAAAACCAAAGGTTTTACATAAAAGTACAATTTAAATGGTATATATTTTTAAAACTGTACTTACAGACAATATAATATTAATGAAATAAAATGTTACTTAAGTGTACTTAAAAATAGTGTTTTCATGATTATGTTTCTTAAGTACAATTTTAAATAATCTCAAAGTAAAGGTTTTACATTAAATTACGTTAAATCATTATGTTTTAATGATCTTTTGTCATGCTTTGACAAACATATTAACTGCATTTCAAAATTATGAAATTACATATGAAGATTTGCCTACTTAAGTAGGTCAAAAAACATTTTTATTAGTTGATAAAATTGAAATAATTGCATGATTTAATATATATATATATATGTATATACATTACATTTAGTTTGCAAGAAGTATATATTTTTTAAGTACATTATTGAGTATGCACTTCTTTTTCACAAAGCTGAGAAACCCTGAACTGAACCTGAGAAAGCCTGCTTTGGTAAGACGTCAACAGAGTTCATGCCGTGTTTTCAGACAGTATTTATTGATCGTGCTGTGTTATTGATCAGCTTTGGGCCGCTGCCGCAGATGCATGACGTGTCATAAACGAGTCGAGAGGCCATTAGTCATGTGAGCTGTTAACATCCAGCTCTCTTCATCTCCTCAACGCTCGTTATCCTCTCGTCTGCGTCTCTCGCTGCTCTCAGAATGAGTCACTTAGACTTCAGAGCATATGATAACGGCTAAACCGACGGGTGACAGTCTGTCACGGGGAAGAACGACAGAAAAAGAAACGTCGAGGATGGAATGGAAATAAATGACAGAAAATGTGTGAAAGACAAATAAGCAGCGTAGGAGGATTGAGATGAATCTCACAAAAACATGTCAAGAACACGTCTAGGTCACACCTAGAGACAAAATCAAAAGGACAAATATAAGAATTATATATATATATAAAATATTTGAAATATTTAAATGAGCTTAATAAAATATTTTGTTCAAAGCAAATTAAGTCTATTTTTAGAAAATAAGTGTACTTCTTTAAAGTGTGGCGAGATTATTATAACATAAAAAACACCATTAAAACATTATTAAAGAACAAAATAAGTAGAGTAGGAGGCTTGAGATGAATCTCAGAAAAACCTGTCAAAAAAAATAAAAAAGTCCATGTCACATTTACTGACAAAATCAAAAGAAAAATAGTAATTAATATATTTAAAATATAAAATATTTTAATGTTTAAATTGTAAATATTTAAATTAATTACAAATATTTTGCTCAAAGAAAATTGAGTCTATTTTTAGCAAGGTTTATGATAACGGCTAAACCGACGGGAGACAGTCTGTCACGGGGAAGAACGACAGAAAAAGAAACGTCGAGGATGGAATGGAAATAAATGACAGAAAATGTGTGAAAGACAAATAAGCAGCGTAGGAGGATTGAGATGAATCTCACAAAAACATGTCAAGAACACGTCTAGGTCACACCTAGAGACAAAATCAAAAGGACAAATATAAGAATTATATATATATATATATAAAATATTTGAAATATTTAAATGAGCTTAATAAAATATTTTGTTCAAAGCAAATTAAGGGGGTGAAATATAATCTGAGATTCACCCCTCGAGGCTGTTAAAATGAACTCCATAAACATACACACTGTTAAAAACCCAAGCCACAAAGTCTCATGACTCCAATCAGCAGTGACGAAAACAGCACAAAACCAAATGCAGTTTGCTTCAGACAGCTGGAGTTGATTCGGAGGAATATTGGCATGGAGAGGGAAAGAGAAGTGAAAGCAGGCCACGAGTCTATTGACGGACTCTAATGGATGATGTGCAGGAGTGAACGGATCGATACGAACGACACACAGTCCGTCTCTCTTCTGGCTCCAGTGCAAACCAGACATGCTAATATGCTCAGATATATTCAAATCACGCCCTGCACTGTAAAAGACAATCATCTAGTCTGGAATCTGACTGGAAAACAGTGAACGTTGCTCAGCTGAAACCTCGTTGCAATGCAATCAAGTGTCTCAAAAGTTCACATTCACAGCATCCACAACTCATTAGACTTCTATTATGTGATAAAACAGCCTATTCACATTAAACATTTAGGATGGGACTTCAAAATGACCCAAAACGCATGTAAGAAGAACATGCATTTATCTGCGTGGTGCAATCGACTGGACAGCAAGTTGATTTACTCTGGTTTTGACTGCGCAGGCCAAAGCAGCGGGAAGTTGTGCAACACATTTGAATTTGACAAAGATTTCTCTGTTACAAACCCCTATGAGACTCAAATGACATGATGGAGTTCGTTAAAACCACATTAAACAGCACTGACGAGGAAAACAGCGGAAAACCTTCTGCCAGGAACATAAACATAAATAAGCCTTCCAATCCACACATCTACACAAAAGCCGGTATTTGGACAGAAATGTTGCATAATCATACTAAATATTATTTTACAGCATTCACAGATGTTATAGTTGTGAATATGAATGTATTTATATCTGCACGTTGAATGAAAATCAATGCTTGTTTGTGCAGTTACACTTCGTGCAGACTGTGTAAACCAACCTTGCAGTGACTGAAATTGATCAAACATTTGGGGCGAGTAAGATTTTTGTTTATTTATTTATTATTTCTTTCATTTTATTATTATTATTCTTTTTTTTTGTAAAGACATTGGAACTTTTATTCATCAAGGATGCATTAAATAGATCAAAAGTGCCAGTAAAGACATTTAAAATGTTACACAAAATATTTATATTTCAAATAAATGCTGTTTTGAACTTCAATCTTTTGAACTTTCTATTCATCTGTGAATTAAAATAAAATAAATAGATCACAGTTTTCACAAAACGTATTGTGCAGCGCAACTGTTTTCAACATTGTGATAATAATCAGAAATGTTTCTTGAGCAGCAAATCAGCATATTAGAATGATTTCTGAAGATCATGTGACACTGAAGACTGGAGTAATGATGCTGAAAATACAGCTGCGCATCACA
>NW_015639582.1:393133-396943 GCF_001515625.1 Sinocyclocheilus rhinocerous | reverse complement strand
TATATATATATATAAAATATTTGAAATATTTAAATGAGCTTAATAAAATATTTTGTTCAAAGCAAATTAAGGGGGTGAAATATAATCTGAGATTCACCCCTCGAGGCTGTTAAAATGAACTCCATAAACATACACACTGTTAAAAACCCAAGCCACAAAGTCTCATGACTCCAATCAGCAGTGACGAAAACAGCACAAAACCAAATGCAGTTTGCTTCAGACAGCTGGAGTTGATTCGGAGGAATATTGGCATGGAGAGGGAAAGAGAAGTGAAAGCAGGCCACGAGTCTATTGACGGACTCTAATGGATGATGTGCAGGAGTGAACGGATCGATACGAACGACACACAGTCCGTCTCTCTTCTGGCTCCAGTGCAAACCAGACATGCTAATATGCTCAGATATATTCAAATCACGCCCTGCACTGTAAAAGACAATCATCTAGTCTGGAATCTGACTGGAAAACAGTGAACGTTGCTCAGCTGAAACCTCGTTGCAATGCAATCAAGTGTCTCAAAAGTTCACATTCACAGCATATTAGACTTCTTAGACTTCTATTATGTGATAAAACAGCCTATTCACATTAAACATTTAGGATGGGACTTCCAAAACGCATAAAACGCATGTAAGAAGAACATGCATTTATCTGCGTGGTGCAATCGACTGGACAGCAAGTTGATTTACTCTGGTTTTGACTGCGCAGGCCAAAGCAGCGGGAAGTTGTGCAACACATTTGAATTTGACAAAGATTTCTCTGTTACAAACCCCTATGAGACTCAAATGACATGATGGAGTTCGTTAAAACCACATTAAACAGCACTGACGAGGAAAACAGCGGAAAACCTTCTGCCAGGAACATAAACATAAATAAGCCTTCCAATCCACACATCTACACAAAAGCCGGTATTTGGACAGAAATGTTGCATAATCATACTAAATATTATTTTACAGCATTCACAGATGTTATAGTTGTGAATATGAGTGTATTTATATCTGCACGTTGAATGAAAATCAATGCTTGTGTGTGCAGTTACACTGCGTGCAGACTGTGTAAACCAACCTTGCAGTGACTGAAATTGATCAAACGTTTGGGGCGAGTAAGATTTTTGTTTATTTATTTATTATTTCTTTCATTTTATTATTATTATTCTTTTTTTTTGTAAAGACATTGGAACTTTTATTCATCAAGGATGCATTAAATAGATCAAAAGTGCCAGTAAAGACATTTAAAATGTTACACAAAATATTTATATTTCAAATAAATGCTGTTTTGAACTTCAATCTTTTGAACTTTCTATTCATCTGTGAATTCTGAAAAATAAAATAGATCACAGTTTTCACAAAACGTATTGTGCAGCGCAACTGTTTTCAACATTGTGATAATAATCAGAAATGTTTCTTGAGCAGCAAATCAGCATATTAGAATGATTTCTGAAGATCATGTGACACTGAAGACTGGAGTAATGATGCTGAAAATACAGCTGCGCATCACAGAAATAAATTACAGTTTAACAGATATTCACATAGAAAACTGTTATTTGAAATTATAATAATATTTCACAATTTTACTGTTTTAACTGTATTTTTGCAACATTGGTAAGCAAAAGAGACTTCTTCATTAACAAATCTTATCAACCCCAAACTTTTGTTTGCCCCAAACTCAAAATTCTTATATTTTCACTCCAAACCATCAATGCTAGAGTTTATGAATGTTCAACACATGTTAGAAACACTTGATCATCATGGCTGAGGAAATAACACAGACACACAGTAAAAGCAGAGACGTTAGCGGTTACACAATCATTGGCCCTGTTACTGAACTGTCTCTCTCTCATGGCCTGCTTATGCGAGACTTCAAAAACAACCCCGCTGGCAAACACGCTGCTGTTTTCACGTCTTTCTCTCCGTTTTTGTGCCAGCACAACCCTCCTTCACTCCTGCGCATCAATAAATGCAGGAATGCCAGAGGAAACCACAACGCTCCTGAGAGACCTGCACTGGTTCCTTCCCAAAGGAAAACCTTATTGCTCAGCCGTTTCTCTTTCATGAAGCGCAAATGTGCAAGACAGCAAAGTTAAAGATTCAGCTTTACGCAAGAAAACATATCTGCCAACAGGGTCAGAAAAATCAGCAGAAATCAAAGGGAAAGGAAGTTTTATTTTTCTGACCCTGTTGGCAGATATTTTACTCTATTTAATTATAAACTCGTTTCAATTTCTCAGAAAACAAGACGTCTTATCTTGCATCATTTTGCGTCTCATGTATGAAAGCCAATTTCTGCCACATCCTGTAAGAAAAATATCATGTTTTGAGAAATCATGATTATGGAATATAAAAACGTCATAATTATGAGATAAATGGGCAAAATTTTGACATACTAAATCATAATTGTGAGATAAAAAATAGTTAGATAAAAATGTAAAAACAATGGAAATTTGTGTTTTTATTATGCCTATTAAGGCTTTTTATCTCATAATTATGACATTGTATTTAATAATGAATTTTGAAGTCATAAATTCACATTTTCATGAGTTTTTGTCAATTTAGTTTTTTTTTTTTAATCTCGTAATGACTTTGTATTTCACTTTTTTTTTACTTTTTATCTCGTAACTTTTTTGTAATTATGACATTTTATCTCATAATGACTTAATTGACAATTTAGAATTTTTGCCATTATGACTTATGTAATAATTGCTAATGACTATGTCATCATTTTTACTTTTTAGTATTATATGCGCATTTATGTAATAATTATAGTTCACCAAAGCAAGATTTTTTTTCTAATGTTTTTTTTTTCAACTTTTTTTTTTCTATTGTGGTGAAAATGAGCTTTCATACATAAAAAAATTAATAAAAGTAAAAAAAAAAAAAGATTTAACAGTTTAGATGTTTGGATACTGGAAAACAAGACAGAGATACCGAGGATGGAAATCACTTTTGTAGTGAGAGGATTTGATTAAATCATTATAGTAATATAACAATACTAACAGTGATGCTTGACTTAAAGGGGTCATATGATGCTGCTAAAAAGAACATTATTTTGTGTATTTGGTGTAATGACATGTGTTTATGCGGTTTAAGGTTAAAAAAACACATTATTTTCCACATACTGTACATTATTGTTTCTCCTCTATGCCCCACCTTTCTGAAACACTTCGATTTTTACAAAGCTCATCGTTCTGAAAAGTGAAGGTGTGCTGTGATTGGCCAGCTATCCAGTGCGTTATGATTGGCCGAATACATCAAGCGCGTGACGAAAATGTTACGCCCCTTGCCATATTGTGATGATGCCCTGTCAGGCCGGAGCGATGATTCAAAAACATGAAAACCCATTATAAACGAGGCATTCGTTGCATCCAGTGGGGACATAATTACAGATTATAATGACTTATACTGTCTTTTTACGCCTTGCATTGCATCGTGCCGCGTAAACATAAAACCATGTCTGCATTTGTGATCGGAGAAATGACAAACAACAAGCCCTACTCTACACTGCCCAAAAAAATATAAAAACGCTTTAAATATAAAAACGTACTTACAGTCTGTGAGTCAGAACAGCCGACATTGTAGTCTACTCTGTAGATCAGGAAACAGTCCTCCATAAAATGCGCTGCACACATCTGAATATTTGGGTTGAACTGTTCTGGAACAGTGTTGTAAATACAACTTAACCACTGATTTTGTTACGTATCCGGTCCATGAACTTCCGTCTGCTAGCCATCAGAGGTCACCCTTTCCATTTCATTGACTCTCGCACTACACACTGTTGCATATCACCCCGGACTACATATCCCATCATCCACTGCACTGA
>NW_015639582.1:367944-384143 GCF_001515625.1 Sinocyclocheilus rhinocerous | reverse complement strand
ACACACACACACACACACACATGATGCGCAGAACTCCGCATTTGAACAGTCAATAGCAGATACTTAAACTAATAACAAAACAGTAACTGATTCAGAAGCACCAGGATTGTCATAGCAAAGTCAGAATTACCTCCTCTCCTAGGTTCACTAAACGGTCGTCCATAGAATGCATTGCTGTTCTGTTGTAAGTGATCTTAAAGATTCCTAAATGCATCTACTTTCGGAAGGCCAAATAAAGTGCTTTTGCTTTCGCACTGAAATACACAGCGTCTCCCTGACATGGCTGCATCAACACTACTGCTGTTTCTGAAACCACGCCTTCTTTCTTTGCGTGCACGTTTGGGCGGCATTATGCTAATATTTCCACATAGTGATGTAGATATGTGGGGGCGTGTTAGAACGAGACGTTTTAGGTAGGCGTGGCTGACTCTTAACTTTTATAAAGAATATCTCTTTGGATTTGAGACTTTAGTGTTTGCAACTTTACAGATCTTCTTTATGCACCAAGAGCTTGTAACACTCCAAAGAGAAAGGAAACATTTAAATCGCATCATATGACCCCTTTAACAAACACTAACAAGTCAACAGTTGACATCCAGTGTAGAAAACAGAGCTAAAGAAGATAACATACCATGACTACAGCAAACTAACCTCAGATGGCATGTGGACACTGATGACGTCCTTCTGTGCTGATCTGGGATCAGTTTTGAGTTTGTTTTATGATTGAACTGCTGTGGGTACAGATGAGAGGACTGGATCGCTGGCTGGGTTATTGAGAATATTGAGGGTTTCAGTCAAAGCTGAGGACAGAAATTGTATGTCGTCGACCCAAACAATGATTCAGCAAGAGCTGAGGATGCCGTGTGCTTCTGTGTATCGAGAACTAATACTTACAGGATTACACCGATATGAGCAGGGTGTGTATCGTTTTTAAACTGATTACGTGCATAATCGCAGAGAGAAATGAGAATTACCAGAGCTTAATATTGGGTCGACACAATTTCACCCTTGATTTTACAATGGCTGCATCTCAATAACGAATATGTTTGTACTTTTTTTTAAATTTTATTTTCAAAGTATTGAATGCATGTTTTTTTTTATTCTGTTCATCCAGTTTGCATAAAGTGTTCAAGCTCTCTGCACAATAAATCCTTCTTTTATTTCCAACTATCTATCATTTTTGTACCGAGAAGCAAAATGACATACGATATTAAGTATTGTTTTCTAGAAAACAAACAAACAAAAAACTCAATTAAATGAATGCTTGAAACGAGAAAAAAAAAAACATATCTGCCAATGGGGTCAGAAAAACAAACACAATTCAAAGGGAAAACAAGCTTATTGTTTTGGCAGAGATTTGTTCTTATTTGAATCAGAAACTTTCTCAGGAAACGCCTTCTTAAGTCATTTTGCTTCTCAACTAAATGCATGTTGATTGAAGAATGTTTAGATATTTTACTGAAAAACACAAAAAAACTGAGGAAGAAACTCATTTTGCAGACCTACAGCACCAAATGCCTGCAGAAATCTGCAGCTTAAGTTTCAGTTTGGTAGTAGGGCAGGACACGTTTAGAGGTTCGGCTGTATTTTTAGCCGTTATGATAAAGGACACTGGGATATGTTGTGACCGCGCTATTCTCGGGCCAGCAGTTGTATATCGGTGTGGATTACTTTCCTCAAGACTTCAGGGCACATGTGACTGCCGAGCTCCTACGCAAACCTCAAGCGATGTTTGGAAAACATTACGACAGAAATTGACAATCACATTTTCATGTTCATTTCATGCAATCATCGTACTGTCAATCAAGAAAGCATTTCATTGAATATTATATGTAAAGGAAAGAGAAACAACCTCAGTTAGTCTCATGGGCGTCTGGAGGAACGTCCTTGTTGTAGTGACCCAGAGCTGAGGACGGTGTAGTGTGACGTTACTGCTAAGTGTGTGTTAACTGAGTGCTATTTCAAGAGTTCAGCCATGTTGGGCTGAGACGCCGAGAGACCTCGAGCTGCTTCAGAAAACACCCGCAAAGAGTTTGTGTGGAGAGGTCAAATCTAGAGTTTAATGCGGTGTACAGCCAATCAATCAATCAATCAATCAATCATTAGAAATAATGCATGTTTGTGTGGGTTTACTCTGCTTTAGGGACACAATTGCTAAAAAAATTTAATAAAGTAAAGGTACCTCCTCAAAGGTAAAACAATAAGTTAAAGTTAAATAAAATAATGCAATAAAAATGAAATGTATTTCTGTAAATGCATTTTCATCCTCTTTCTCTGCTGCTGAGAGACTCAATAATTGATAGAGGTTGCACTGGTGTGACTTTAAAAATGCCCTACTTGTTTTAATGATGCACTGCCAGAAGATGAAAAGCAAAAATCTTCAAACCAGCGCTGACTAAACGAAACCTCTGCAGGAGCCGTTAGACACTCTAGTGCAGACAAACAGCACAGTTACACCAGATACTACTGACTTTAAAGCCCCCTGAACTACACCAAGCATCAGTGTGAAATGCGCTGATCTCCAGCTCTCTGATTAAACGAGAAAAACTGTTTAACTTCAGATACTTAAACTTATGACTTTATAAAAAAAAAAGACTTAAATCTTTAAGATTTCTCTGTATATACCAAAATATGCAGTACCATTAATAAATACATTTATTAGTGCATTATAGTTTTGGTTTTTGGTAAAGAATCGTGCACACACACCTGAGCACCTGTGTGACTGTAATACTCAATGGCTCAATAACACACACACACACACACACACACACACACTGACATGACTGAACTGGTAACACAAACACATCCTGAAATGAGAAAGTATTAATAATAAGTAATCTCCTCCCATCAGCTCGCAGCGGATCTGGGCGGTGTGTGTGTGTGTGTGTGTGTGTGTGTGTGTGTGTTTATCCGTTTGTTCTTGGCTTTGTTTCTGTGTTTGTTCATCTTCAAAGTTTCGGTGCCAAAGAAAAGAGAATGAGCCACAGGAGCCGCCATGGAGACGCGGAGAGAAGCCAAAGCGCTCAGTGTTGTTTTGCTGCTCCTTCACTCGTGTGTTTCCCACAGCGATGAGCCGCATTCATCAGTCCAGCTGGAAAAGAGCAGCCAAACCTCTGATGGATTCACTACAACCACTATTATCTGTCTGTCTGTCTATCTAGCTATCTATCTATCTATCCATCCATCCATCCATCCATCGATGCATCCATCCATCCATCTATCTATCGATGCATCCATCCATCCATCTATCTGTCTATCTATCTATCTATCCATCCATCCATCCATCGATGCATCCATCCATCCATCTATCTATCTATCTATCTATCTATCTATCTATCGATGCATCCATCGATCCATCCATCCATCCATCCATCCATCTATCTATCGATGCATCCATCCATCCATCTATCTATCTATCTATCTATCCATCGATGCTATCTATCTATTTGTATCATGCATGTCTTTTTCTCCAGCAGTATGGAGAAATCTCACTCTCGTCACTCTTGGTGAACCTCAGCGGTCTGAATTTCATCAAATGACTTGCTGATTCTCTCTATCATTACGGCTCAGCGTGTACTTGTACCAGTATGAGTAAAGCACAATGACTCGACTCATTACAGAGAATCAAACATTCGGCGTGATTAAGCGTCCTTGCGTAACTGAAGTGCATCATTAAAGAGCCACATCACTGAAAGACAAGATGTTCTTTTTCCAGCACACACTCGCTCCTGGAACGACCTTCACGCTGGAGGCTCGTCACCGTTTGGACACGACACAGAAAAACTCCAGATCTTATTATGCAGATGTAATCTATGACCACGGCCATGAGGACGTGACATCACTGAAACGCCTCGAACTCCTTCGCGTATGTAAACCCTCAGTTTACCCAGAATTCTGCACCTCTTCAGTGTTTCATAACGTAACACGCAGTCCACAAGACAAAACAAGAAAGTGCTTTCAAGCAAACGCTGCATCAAAATTATTTTCTGTAATTGCTTTCACAGCATAACAGTCACAAAACAACTCTACAGCCACAAGCAACATGTGGGCGGAGTCAAATCACCACAAAACTGTCATTATTAAGTCAGTTGCACTAATTAATGACTGGTTACAACAAGCCATGACAACTAGTAATTTACATAATATTTATCAAATAGGGCTGGGTTTTATATACATATAAAACATCTATATAAAACATATAGAACATTCCCAGTCTATTTTCAGCCACTGATCAGTATTTATCAGTATTTATATATTTGCTCTGAATTAGCTCAATTAGCAGGTTGTTTATTTCATTGTGACCAATTAGATTCAAAAATACAGTATCACCACAAAACTGTCATTATTAAGTCAGTTGCACTAATTAATGACTGGTTACAACAAGCCATGACAACTAGTAATTTACATAATATTTATCAAATAGGGCTGGGTTTTATATACATATAAAACATCTATATAAAACATATAGAACATTCCCAGTCTATTTTCAGCCACTGATCAGTATTTATCAGTATTTATATATTTGCTCTGAATTAGCTCAAATGGGTGACTGTTTTCAATTAGCAGGTTGTTTATTTCATTGTGACCAATTAGATTCAAAAATACCTTAACATCAAAGCATATTTTCCACAGACTGACATTAAATATTTTTTATTGATATGCACAGTGCTTGAAGTGGAAAAAAAGAAGGGCTGATACTGGTGTGTGCCGCCCCACTTCGAGCACTGGATATGCACCAATATAACAATACATAGTAAAAAACAAAACAAAAAAAAAGGTTTTTTTTTGGCAAAATTTTACGAAAAAATGCTACTTTTTGAGTGGTGAACCAAACAAATTACTGAACCATTGCGTTTCAAGCATTTCATAGAAATGAATGAAAAGTTCAAACTTTATATCTTTTTATGTTCCTGAAGTTTATTCGCCATCTTATGCTTTCAAAGCTAGCTTGCTATTGCTAGCCTTCCGAAATCACCTACCCTACCTTTATCAATCGTATAGACACCAGTCACAAGGCAAGGAAGGATCACACAACCAGTCTAATTAGGAAAATTAAAAGTGCATTACAATGATTGTGATATTTACAATGATTGTCAATTTTACATCAACAACAATATTATTGCAGATGTATCGTGAATATCCTGTAAGACACAGTCCGGATCTCAACTACCAAAACATTTCATCCCACTCAAGATACTGGTCTTACAAATCTAGGTTCAAATCCACCTACAAACCAGTGTTTATCCTCTTCCTTCAGATGTATAAGCTAAAGAGGGCAGAGCGAGGTGAGTGAATGAATGGGGAGAGAAACCCACAGAGAGCAAAAATAGCTGGAGCTGAAGGGTTGGAGGATGCGTGGGAACAGAGGGAGCTTTGTACCACCAGGAGCAGATCCACAAAACACACGAGTCTGCGGCGTCACCTCAGTGACTGTTCATTTGTCTGTTTCACCCGAACTCTTCTCATCACTCCAGTCTTTTACACTGCACTGCAATGACACCTGGGAATATTACACTTATTCAGTGTTTGCGCTGTTATACTCTGATACACATATTCAATATTTGTGTGTGTTCTATACATTTACATTCAATTCAGACAGACAGACCGACAGATAGACAGATGGATAGACGGACGGATGGATGGATAGAAAAATTATAGAATATAGATAGAATGATACATTGAACGATAGAACGATTGAACTATAAATAGAACGATAGAACTACAGAGAGAACGATAAATTGAATGACAGATTGAACGATAGAATGAGAACGACAGACAGACATAACGCTAGATAGAATGATGCATTGAACGATAGAACAATTGAACTATAGATAGAACTATAGATAGAATGATGCATTGAACGATAGAACAATTGAACTATAGATAGAACTATAGATAGATAGATATATAGACAGACATAGATAGATAGATAGAGATAGATAGATAGATAGATAGATAGATAGAAATAACAATAGATCGGACAATAGAACAATGAATGTTGGAATGATAAAACGTTAGATGGAAAGTACGAACAAACAAATTATAAATACCACCAATAAAAGAGTTTGCTGACAGATAGATGGTTTTCCTACAGTCATTACACTATACTGAGTCAGTCTAAAAATATCTCTTCTTCTACTCATTGCTCATGTAGTAATGATGTGTTGTACACAGAGTGCCGTACAATCACTACACAGCACAGACTACAAGAATAACACTGGAGTGCAGCGATGGCACTCCACAGAGATCATCCCTGGTGTGGTCTGCGTCTGTGAAGGAGGAGTTGAAATTCTCTTTACCCTACAAGCCCAACCCATGAATAGAACCCAAATAACTTAGAATGTCAGACTCAAAATGGGTCCTGAGACCAGCTGCTCTTACATCAGTCTGAGCAGCTGTAATGTTGTGAAAGACAGCAGGCACTTCACGTTAAGAGACTGGGTGTCTTTAAAGGGACAGATCACCTAAAACGTCAAGTTATGTAATTTACTCGCACTCATGTTGTTACAAGCCTGTATGTGTTTCTGCTTTTCTGCGGAGACAAAAATGGAAGGTGATTCACACCGTCAAGCTCGAAATAGCACAAGAAAAGACCAAAAAAGTAGTCCATACAACTAGTGCACTATATTCCAAGTCATTCGAAGCCATATGCCAGCTTTGTGTGAGGACCAGATTGAAAGTAAAAAGCTTGCACAAGCTTGTAGCTCACAGTAGGTCTGTCTTTAACGGTTTTGTAAGCTCAAAATCACTACCACGATGGAGAAAATTAATGGGTTTTTACTTCCAGAACTCAGCTGTTGCATGAGAGGTAGTTGGAGGGGGGAGGGGCTGAAAAACAAGAGGGATTGATGACATCAACTAAAAAAAAAGAAAAATAGTTTTCGAGGCGGAGAATAATTGTGATAAACAATTATCACACTAGAAAGAGTGCAGTTGCACAGAAAATCAGCCGGATCGAGTGTCGTGAGTCACCAAGCGACACACGATCTGACAGTCTGTCTGGAGCTCAGACCAATCAAATTAGAGGACTAGAAAAAACTAAGCTGTTGTTGGTCAGGTGCTAAGCACCCTCAAATGAAATCAATAGCACCCTCAGTTAAAGCTGTAATAATGGCATTTCATTGCAAATTTAGCAAACTATCCAGTGCGCTATGGTTTGCGCTCTGGGGATCAGTTTCTATTTCAACATGTTTGTGCAGCGTTAAGCAATACAGCCAATCACAGACATGTCTGTTGATTTCTTCAACACAACAGCCAATAAAAGGTGTTTAAGTTCAAATCCACACACTGCTCAAATCTCTGGAGCAACATGAATCATCTCATTATTATAACAGCGCGTCAGTGTTGACGCAATGTAAATAAGAGCTTCATTGTGCAGCGTAGAGACCTTCATTGATTATAACGTAACTTTGTGAGATCGCGATGAACTAAGATGAGTGATAGCTTTTTAGTAATTATAAAGGGAGCGCTCTTTGCGCTATAGCAATGGATGGCGCAAACATTTTAATATATATATATAGTTTTAATATATAATTTTAAGGTTAGAGCACCCTCACTAATTTAAGACGCACCCTCAGTAATTTGAATCTGCCTGTTGTTCGTTTTTATTGAAAGATTAATATAAACACTGATGAAATGTTCAGAGTAACAACAGGAACTACAACGGTTCATTTTGCCTTTTAAAAAACGGCGTTAATCAACATCATACCGATCATAATATGCTAATTTGTGAAAATTTTCTGCAAACATATGAGTGAAATTTGAGTCACTCTCACAATGCTATCATATGACTTCAGAAGACATGGAATATAGTCATATAAACTAGTTTTATGGTGCGTTTTTGAGCTCAACAGTGTGAATTAGTAATTTTTTTGTTGCAAGTAAAAAAAAATCGTTATTGTTGCGTAAATGTTTCTTTTGTGGTACGTAAAAGACAAAAAAAAACATGCTTTAGCGTAAATGTCAACATTGCATTTTTTTTTTTTTTTGGGTGAACTACCCCTTTAAAGGCTGTATGACTCACTGAAGACCCCAGATAAACCGCCGGGGGACTCGACAGCCAGATAACCGTGTATCTCAGTGAGTCCAGCCGCATTTCCAGGACACGGTGTTTGTTGCGTGCATTCGTTTCTGGAAAGGGCCTTTGCGGGTTTGTCTGGACCCGCGACACACCTCCCTTTGACATTGACACACATTCTCCACAGCCACGGCGCGTAAATGAACAGAGCTCTGCAGAACCGCGGAAAAGCCCACGACTGGAGGCGCAGCCCGCTGCGTGAGCCAGCGCTTTGCTCTTAAAATTCAACTTCACATCAACAAAATGCAACACGTACGCATGTCTCCTGCACAAGATCTGCACAATCCACGAACAAAGACCATCATGAGTTAAACGACATGTTATAGCTCGTGTTAAATAACGTTTGCGCACTCACAGCCCATACATCCACCAAAAACTCTTGGAGAAATGTGGGCTGGTTCTGTACTGCTCGCAACCTAAAGGATAGGCTATAAGCATTCATGGCTCATATTAAGCAAGCTGGATTTAATGCTGCTTTATGTTTACAAGTTTCCAGCCGCTGGAACAGATTAGGGTCACGTCTCGTGTGTCGTTTAAAACGGATACTTACGGAACTATCAGCATTTATGGTCTATGAATATTTACGTTTTATTCCATTGTGCACAACAACCGCAGTTATAGGCAATGCATTGTTGCAGGCATTAAAAACATTAATGCGACACATTAATATTGCATGCATCATATTGCACATTATATTGCACAACTTAATATTGCATGCATTATATATATATATATATATATATATCGGCGTGCCCAACTTCCCTAAAATAAAGAAGCAAGCAAAAGTCGACACTCCTTTGTCTGTGAAATATATATGTATTTTTCTCAGTCTTGACCCTGGGTCGCTCCCAGCGCTCTTGAGCTCGCACTTTCTTTCCAGCAGCGTTTGTTGTTTTCTCTCCCTCTTTTCCTCTCTGTCTCTATTACCCCGTTTTTGTTCTTTCTGGAGCCACAGAAAAAAATCGAACAAAAAAATATGGAGCAGTCAATCAAATAAGTCGACTTGAGTTATGGATGGGGGAGCGCAAAACTATCCATGGAGCTTGAGTCGCCGATGCTGAAGCGTTTAGAGAAGTTATGTGGCGTATGTGTTACAACTGGCTATATGTGCCCACAAACCCATCAACAAATCGATAAACAGACGCTAAAAGTCGACGAAAGCCCGCTCTTCTGAATCGGCTCCCCCTGTTTTCGGCAATGGTTCGCTCCCGTTGTTGAATCGCCGGGTGGAACAAAACGCGTTCGCATTCCAAGGTTCTGGTTACAGCTGCGCTGCAGACTTAAGCAAGAGCTTCGTGTGATTCGGGCCGCGTCAGAAGATATAAATACACTAATCTCTCATTTCTTGCAGAAATGCACAGGATATGCAAAATGGGTTCGACGAGTGATTTGTAGAAACGAATGGAAAAGTGGACGCTCCTCATAAAAGCTCGCCTCAGGCAGTCCAGTAGAGCTACTGATGGAGAGTAGCCTATGTTTTTGTATAGGCTACATAGTTACAGAATAATTAAAACCTCTATACAAGGACACTTTATCACAACCGTTTCTCTGTCAGATAAAACATGTTCCATACTGTAGCCTATTTGTATCAAGACAAACATCAGTAGGACTAGCATGCTATTAACAACCATTATCAGTAGATTTCTATAATAAAATATATACTATAGGTGTAAAAGTATCTCAAAACATTGCAGCTTTACACATGCTTTTTTCTTCCGAACATAGAGACTGAATATAATAGTTTGACTAACTGAAACTGTAATTTTGCCAGAAATGTAGATTCATATGAATTACCCTATTAATGTTTCACAGTTTGTCTAATGTGCATGAGTGAAATGCAACAGCAGATTTGCATTGAGTTGTCACATGGGCAGCATTAAATATCTGTACCAAAAAATAAACGGATTTCTGGGTTACTACACTCTAAAAAATGCTGGGTTAAATACAGTGTTGGGCAAGTTACTTCCAAACGGTTGTATTTAACCCAGCATTTTTTAGAGTGTAGATTGAGTATTAGCCTACCTTTGACAATGGCTGTATTGGAAGGTGATTGGGAGTTTATTATTGAGAACGGTTATAAACTTGATTGTTGTCATGAAATCAAATTGCGTGCATTCAAATGGTTATTAATCTACACTGAACCCAAACCACAAAGTGTTGCTATGAACTGTTTTACAGCTGCCAGGTGTAATTAAAAGGCAGATTTCATCACTCACTTTCACACTGCCTGAATATGCAGTGTATATATGGGCGTTTCTTCAACTATGGGCACTTTTATCCTTGTGAAGTTGAATAAAAAAAACTTGTTCAACCACAACACTGTAATGTCCCTTTAAAAAGTTTGTGTGAAAGATTGTTTAGGTGGTTTCTATGGAAATGTTCAGTGACATCAGAGCACATGTTGGACATGGAGGGAATTTAAATTTTCATCAACAACAAATGAAGAAAAATCAAGGTAAATATTGCTTGATCAGTTAATATATTTATTCTACGTCATTTCCAAACATGCTGTGCGACAGCTATATTTTGTATAGAAAGTAATATTGATCGTGGTCTCACATTAAATACTATTATGTATTTTAATTATTTTACTAGTGCTTAATTCAGGTACATTAATAGTTACCAGATAAGTCATATTTTTAAACTGTATTTTCATTGTTGAAGTTTAAAAGTCTGGGTGTGCGACAAGGAGGAAACAGTGATTTTGACACCTATAAGGAGGTTGAAAAGTATGAAAAAATCATAATAGAAAGGTAGTAAAAAGATTTTAAGGTGGTTTTATTGTTAGTTTGACTAAGAAAGAGGAATTTGTCCAAAATTATATGTATTTTTATAAATATGACCAAAGAACATAAAAGTGCCCATAGTCTAAGAATCACCCATATATACTTTGGCGATCATAGCATTCACACAGGAAAAGTCACCCAAAAATAATCATTTAACTTTCTTCTGCAGAACACAAATATATTTTAAAGAAAGTTAGGAGTCCAAATAACATTGCACACATTGATTTTTATTGTATAAACAACAGAGAGAGAAAAAAAGATTTTCCACTGTTTTTTCTTCTTCTTCTTTTTCAAAATATAGAAAGTGGCTGATTTGGCAACGGCGTGAGATTGAGCTTTTAGTTTTAACAAGTCTATAGCAACACTTTGGGGGTTGGGTTCGGTGTAGATTAATAACAATTTGGATGTAAATGAAATTTGCAAGTCTCAAATTGTTCTCAATAATAAACTCCCAATAACTATTGTATATGGTCATTATCAAAGGTAAAACTCAGAAATCACTTTTTTTTTTTGGCAGATCCATAATGCTGTCCTTGAAAACTCAACGCTTAGACTTCTGCATCTTAGGCACACTATGCGAAATATGTTTAATAGCTTAATAATACAAATCTACATTTCTTCTCAAATTGCACAGTTTCAGTTAGTCTTACTGAAGTCAAATCATGGTAAACTTGGATATCATTTGCAGCCCATATAGTGACTAAGCCACGTGTAAAGCTCAGTTCAGCGGGTTCAGTCAGTCCAGGAGCATGTTGGGAAATATTCAGGGTTTCACGGCCCCCTTTAACTCAGCTATATGAGAAGCTTAGATCCCTGTTGCACAACATGAACCTTTACAGAAGATAACACTTAACTGACCTCAGGATTTGTGCTGAAAAACAACATCTGCCAGCCACCATGTGCCTTTTCTCCACGACTTACGAGAGTCTGTAGACTCGTGCTAAACCTGATAACAGAAAGCAGCTGTTTTTCCAACACACTTGAACATATCAAGATTAACTCGACATGCAAAGCCAAAATGGCTGCTTACGCATTTTGAGTCAAGATGAAGCCCATTTAATTTCCAAAATGTGACGTCTGCGCTCCGATGGAGCAGCGCATGATCGACAGATTAGCTTTGCAGGAGTGAAAAGAGTCGGAAATCATGCAGGAATGAAGTGAGCCGGTTTTCTGAAAGCATTAATCAGCAAATGTGAAGGTCAGAGAGTCAGCGCAGCCACAGCTCAGACGATCTCAACTTTAGACGGATGATCACCATCCCTTTGAAATCAGTGGAGTTGTGAAGGCAGTGTTTAGGCACCTTGAAATAGACGATTCAACTAAAAACACATTTCAGGGACCTGCTTTTATCCTTTGGGAATCGATTGGATGGTGAAAAGTGGGTGTTGCACAGCAGAGCTTAAAACACCAGCGGCACCCATTGATTCAAACTTATGTGGATTTATTTATGTATGTATGTATGTATTTATTTAATCATAATGACAATAAAGCACAAATGAAAAAATATATAGGCCTACATATGTAATATTCTAACATTATTTTCTTTTACAAATTTTTAAATAATTTTCTGTTTAATATTTGATTACATTTGAAAATGTACAGTTTTAACTAATGTCCTTTCTGTCTTTCTTTCTTTCGAAATCAATCATAATTAAGAATATCAATAAACAAAGAAAATGATATGCAATAATTTAAAAATATTTTCTTAAAATGATTAAAACGTTAACAATTATGTAAGGAATTTCAGTTTAAAATTTGATTTAAAAATAATCTACATTTTTAACTTGTCATTTATTTTTGGTTTGATTATTTGTTTGTTAGATTTTGATTATAGAATTAAAATGATCATAACAATAAAACATTAATAAATAAAAGCATACAATAATATTAATATGATTTATTAATAATATCGTCTTAAAACAATATAATAACAATTATATGAGCAATTTTAGTTTAATATTTGATAAAAATCTTCACTTTTAACTGTCATTTATTTTTATTATTTTTGTATGTATTCATTCATTCATTTATTTCATATCAGATTAGAAATGAAAATAATCATAATAACAGTAGAAATTTAAATAATCATAAAACTTAGGGAAAATTTTTTTATAATAATAATAATCAAGTGTAGTGTTCGTTCTGGCAGGTCACTCACTTTAACTCTAAGCTGATCCACGTCTACCCAGTCCAAAACCTTTCTCAGCACCCATATACGTCCTTCAGTATTATCAGCTGCTTTCACGTTGCTTAATAGCTAATTACCCTCCTCCATCCCCAGCTCCACCTCTCGTTCAGACAGGATTCAGCCTTCTGATTCTCCTTTGAATCAGACTAATAATCGGTTTTGATTTCATGTCGACCTCGTTCTTTTTTGGGACTCAGTTTCAAATCGTATAAGCTACTTTTCGCCTCATGTTAACAAGTCTGAATTAATGAGAAAGAAAGTGGCTTTGTGACTTTGTTGAACTGTAGATGAAGTGTATGACACAAACCCGCAGACTGTTCACAGTGTGCCACTATTTCAGTCATACACAGCGTCTGCTAAATTAAAGTGCCCTATAGAAAGTAGCAAACAATGTGACCCGTCACCAAAGACCACAGTGAACGCCGGCTACAATTACACACAACAATGCAGGAGCGCACAAACGCAAACACACACTGCAGTTTGGCAGGAGCTGATGTGGACTCAGGAAAACACTTCTCAGTTTCAATGGCATCGTGTTTGAAGCCCAGCGGTCGGATGTTTGGCCGGAAAAGGAGTTTATTTTGATTTTGATAAGGATTTCTCTATGTGAGGCGCCGTTTCCAGAACACAGGGGTATTTTATCCAGTCACAGGCTGTGCTGGAAAGGCTGATTTAGTCTAAATGTGCTGGCTAAATGATCATTAAAGGGAAAGTTCACCCAAAAAACGTTCGCTCATCCTTCTGTCATTCCAAACCTGTATGAGTTTCTTTCTTCTGTTGAACTTAAAAGACCTTATTTTGAAGAATATGAGTAACCAAACAGCTGCTGGTAGCCATTGACTTCTATAGTATGGAAATAAATACTACTGAAGTCAATGGCTACCAGCTGCTGTTTGGTTACTCATATTCTTCAAAATAAGGTCTTTTAAGTTCAACAGAAGAAAGAAACTCGTACAGGTTTGGAATGACAAGTAAATGATGACAGAATTGACATTTTTTCTTAGGTGAATTATCGCTATAACTTTAATGAAGGAAAGATCTACAATCCCATGAAGCATTGCAAATGATAGACAGTAATCGAGAAAAAAAAAAAAAAAGAATGGATACTTGATTAAGATGAGTTTAAGATGTTGATCATGTATATAGAAACAATATTTTTAAAATATGTTGCAAAATATACATATGGGTCATTCCTGCGATTCAGTACCTTTTTGACATAACACTCAAAAAACGAAACTACTCATATTCTTCAAAATAAGGTCTTTTAAGTTCAACAGAAGAAACTCGTACAGGTTTGGAATGACAAGTAAATGATGACAGAATTGACATTTTTTCTTGGGTGAATTATCGCTATAACTTTAATGAAGGAAAGATCTACAATCCCATGAAGCATTGCAAATGATAGACAGTAATCGAGAAAAAAAAAAAAAAAGAATGGATACTTGATTAAGATGAGTTTAAGATGTTGATCATGTATATAGAAACAATATATTTAAAATATGTTGCAAAATATACATATAGGTCATTCCTGCGATTCAGTACCTTTTTGACATCATAACACTCAAAAAACGAAACACATTTTTTTTTTTATCAATTCTTCTGTAATCATGATAGAGAGCTGTAAAACGCGATTCAGTACCTTTTTGACATAACACTCAAAAAACGAAACACATTTTTTTTTTAATCAATTCTTGTGTAATCATGATAGAGAGCTCTAAAACGTGTGAAAAATAATTTTGGTATATAAATATATGGTATATACAACCTTAGGCATATAAATTCAAGCAATTATAAACCAAATTAAATGTGAAGGAGGACGGAAAATGTCCACCCTGTTAGGGACAAATGAACAACTATTTTAAATATTTATGAATATGTAAAATTTAATATTTAAAATAAAAATAAAAAGTTTAAATGGACCACTTCTTCAACTTAAACATCAATTGCTTATATGGTATATACAACCTTAGGCATATAAATTCAAGCAATTATAAACCAAATTAAATGCGAAGGAGGACGAAAAATGTCCACCCTGTTAGGGACAAATGAACAACTATTTTAAATATTTATGAATATGTAAAATGTAATATTTAAAATAAAAATAAAAATTTTAAATGGACCACTTCTTCAACTTAAACATCAATTGCTGTCACTATCATTATGTACAAATTAACAAAACAGAGGCACTCACTCACCTTCCCCAGTTGATTTCCCTTCAAGGAAATTATGTCAGCTGTTTGAAAAGATGCAATTTCCTTTTTCCAACTTTCATTTAAAGGGCCAGTAATCGAATATAATAGGGTGGACAATATTTTGAGGGACAAGCTAAAAAAAAGTTTATATATATTAGTGCTGTCAAACGATTATTCTCGATTAATTGCATCTAAAATAAACGTTTTTGTTTACACAATATATGTTTGTTTATTATGTATATATAAAAGCACACATACAGTATATATTTTGAAAATATTTACATGTCGCTATGGGGAACGCCTTCAGCGTGACCAGTGTCTGAAGCATACAAATAAAAACGACAATAACATTGGCCGGCGACAGCCTATGACGTCATTACCCTGCAGGATCACAGTATAAAAGCAGCGATTTCTGTTCTCGCTTGATTTCCGGGATAATCTAGCGTTTGGGCGGGAGCTGAATGCATGCTGCGCGTTGCAGTCGCAGTGAGAACATGGAAAGGACCTGACGGGAAATTACTCCCTATCAGTAATTTCCTTTTGTTTATATAGGAAGTTTATAGTGTGGTTCTTTCTGCCGTTGTTGGACGGATGATTTATATCATGTCCTTCTCAAATAACCACATTATACTGCACTCTGGCTTGAAGTTAACCCCTCCTGCCCCGCGTATGATGAGCTGCTTGAGGTTATGGTTCGCGCCACGGCGAGGCTTGACTTGCCGTGGAAGCGGGCTAAGAAAGTGACACCTCGAGGCTGCCTCGATGAGCGTTTTCTTTCTAGCCATAGCCCTCCAGCTCAGGTGAGCCTTCCATTCCTTCCCGATCTTCATGTGGAGATCGAGAAGGCTTGGAAAAATCCATTCTCATCCTGCATCCACAGATTCCAGCATACTAGTTATGCCAACATCTAGGGGATGCGTGAGAATGGTTATGAAAAGGTGCCCCTGTTGAAGAGA
>NW_015639582.1:367207-367916 GCF_001515625.1 Sinocyclocheilus rhinocerous | reverse complement strand
CAGGTCAGGCTGCAGCCTCGTTGCACACCATGGCGGTGCTTCAGGCTTATCAGGCTGATCTGCTGAAAGACCTGGATAAAGGCAAGGGTCTATCCCCTGATGAGGTGGCTGAGTTGCATCGCACCACGGCTCTTGCTCTCTGTGCCACTAAGCAGGCCGCCACTGCCATTGGCAGATCCATGGCGGCCATGGTGGTTACGGAGAGACATCTGTGGGCGAGTCTGGTGAATATCAGGTCGAAAGAGAAGGGCTTTCTTCTTGATGCGCCGGTTTCCCCTTCTGAGCTTTTCGGCATTTCCGTCAAGATGGTGGTCGTGAAGTTTAAGGAGGCCAAGACGAGTTCGGCTGCCTTAAAATCCTTCATTCCTTGAAGGTCCAGGCTTCGGACTTCACCTCCAGCCTATATCCATGAGCTTGAGTCATGCGCGGGAGCCATGGTTGGTGAGTACGATCCATTTTCATCTACTCTACTGCTAGTTCTTGTGTATTCGATGCTAGCCTTTCTCTGCAGCGCTACGCGGACCTGTTCAGTTTTATGACTTTTAGGTTTGACCCACCTGCAAAGTCAGGACCTCCTGCTGTTGACCGATTACAGTGATGGTTTCACTCATCGGTACTGGATCAAGGGTGAGGATAGCCCTCATCTTCGACTTGGACACACGGCCTGGGCTTCTGTGGAAGCCTCCCAGCATCAGGTCCCCAGTATAAC
>NW_015639582.1:359486-366863 GCF_001515625.1 Sinocyclocheilus rhinocerous | reverse complement strand
TGCTTCTGCTCTGAGGAGTAGTAAGCTCTATACGCATGAATGGTTATTGGGTCCCGCTATTTCTTCAGATTCTATGGGGTCTGGTTATACGGGACCCACGCTCTCTATCGAGGTAGAGAGCATGAGACCGTGTCCAGCTGCACCAGTGGACTGTCTTTTATTGGGCCCTGCTGGGTTACCCCGTCTAATCTAGTGCCCCCTTCTGGTCGAGCTGAGAAGTGCTCCCATCTCTGTGAGGGTTAGCTATGAGTCGCTCCCAGTATTTGCTGTAAGGGCCCGCCTCAGCTTGAGAGCCGAGAGCGCTGCTCCTGAAGAACCCCATTTGCAATGAACTAAGTGTTAGGCCCATCTCTGTCGCCTCCTTGGTCAGTTGCCTTTATGCAATCTATCTGTCCCTGGACATGGCTGTGCTCCCCTCACTGTGGGAGGGTCCCTTTGAGCTCGCCGGTCCTGGGCAGACTGGGTGAGTCCTCCTCTCGACTCGAGAGTTAGGTCCTCTACCCTGGGCTATTGGTTGCTTCGGTCGAGCTGGGTTCCTCTCTCTCCTCGCTAGGGGTTGAACCCTCCATCTCTTGAGCTCCGTGGCAGTGACATCAGGTAGTTGGGCCGCTTGCTGCTTCCCTGATAAGCTGCCTCTATTCAGGTCAAGCCAGGCAGTGCTCCCCTCACCTCAGAGGTTTGTCTTTGAGCCTGCCGCTCCCGTCTGAGTGTTTGTGGAGCTCTCTCTTCGAGTCCTCCGCTCGAAGGTTGTTTGTTAAGTGAGCTAGCTGTGCTCTCCTCATCATGAAGGGCCTCTTGCAAGCGCGCCGCTCCCTTCTGGGCATCTGTGAGCAGATGCTTCAGAATCTGTTCTGTGAGCGTGCAACAGTCACATAGGGCCCCTAGGCTGGCTTAATACAGCCTCAGTTAACCTTAAGCAATGGTGTTTCTAAATCCATGCTATGGCAAGTGCACACGCTAAGCCTCTGTGCACTTTCTAAAATCCACATCGTGGTAAGTGTGCACGCTAAGCATTCTGCGCACTTTCTAAAATCCTGTATGGTAAGGGTTACGCGCTGTTAGCCTCGTTCCCTTTCTCTGAGTTGGCTTAGGCCCTGGTTCTCGCCTTGGGCGCCACTCAACTAATATATCTCTGTTGATAATTTCTGAGCTGGGTGTTGCTACCAAAAATCTGTCGAGTCAGATCTTTGAGCAGGTTTATTCAGAACCGGTGGTAGCCCCCCTGGGTGACAGGCCAGGGTCTGGTTTGGTTTTTAGACATCTGGCCGTATCCCCTTAAATAAATCTCTTTGATTAGTTGATTAGGGTATGCAGCTCAGGCCCTTGGATGGAGAGGTAATGTCACTGACAGCCGTCAAGGCGTCCTAGGGGCAACTCCCATGGCTATGGTAGAGTTGGTACTTAGTGCTCGCCGTGGTTTTCATGTAACCAGGGTAATGATGTCATAGGCTGTCGCCGGCCAATGTTATTGTCATTTTTAGATGTATGCTTCAGACACCGGTCACGTTGAAGGTGTTCCCCATAGCGACCTCTAGAGGATGCAGTGTCTCGTTACCTTCTCAGGGAACCATGGTTACATATGTAACCTGATACGTTTCTTCAGCAACAACATTAAAATGAGATCAAACTCTCTGAGAAGAAGACCACAGTAATCATTTCATGTGCTCTGAGCTCTGAAAGGTCTGAAAGTTGATGTGTATACAGTATTTTTTCAACAATCTGAATAAACTGCAGTGAAGTGAAGGTTATGTATGGAGTCTGTGGAGGACAGATAAACAGAGAGGAGAAGGTGTGGCAGAGATCAGCTTTCATCTCCACTGAGCTTTAATCTCACACTCTTTTCTTTGTCTTCTTCTCGTTCACAGATCCGGTTTCTGTTTCTCATGTCTTTTGTTCTCTCTCACAAAACACACTCGTGATTTACGCACATTTAAACCCTTCAGATGAAACGCAGCTCATATCTGTGTCTCTGTGAGTCTCACATTAAAACACAACACACAGGAGACATGCATGTTCAGGGCAACTAATCAGTCAAAGCACTTATGAGTCCTAAACATGTAAAGCAGTCATACACTCTTGAGCCAAACTGTGTGTAAATGTTTGCATGAATGAGCCCTTTTACTTTCTCTATTATCTATGCAATTTAGTTTAATTTAATTGTCCAAATGTAGTAAATCAGTAATATTAACAACAAAAACTATTAAATAAAATGTTAATGGAGTGAAACATTATTGTTAACCAATTAAATATACTTACAATAGTAAAATATTCATTAAAATAAATATCAATAGTGCAAACAGAGTAAACAAGGAATATTTGCAGAAATAAAATAACAATAATGCAAAATTATATTTCAATAAAATTTACTATATTTAATTTAATTGTGTAAATGGAGTCAATCAATAATATTAACAAATTAAAAGTTAAATAAAATGTGAACGGAGTAAACTATTAGTTTGAAGAAATGAGAACAAAAAATACAATAAAATAAATATCAATAGTGCAGACAGAGTAAACCAGTAATATTGACAAATAAAATAACAATAATACAAAATGATATTGCAATAAAATTTACTATATTTAATTTAATTCAAAGAAAAGTAGACCATTAACAAATAAAATAATTGGTAAAATACCATTGACAAGTAAAATAACAATAATGCAAAGTAATGTTTCAGTAATATATATATATATATGATTGCATGTGCTAAGTGATAACAAATTTATCAGTCAAGACACAGGCATGAGGCGACTCACTCGCTGTCTCATAGTGTGACGTGTAAACACTAGTGTGCTGGTAGTCAGCAGTTTTCGTAGTGCCCTAGTAAGAGTTTCTCTTTGTGTCTTGTTCTCTAAAGCATCTCTCGTCGCTCACGGCTCGCTTTGTTCGCTCTCATTTACATTCTAGCAAGTCACCCTTAGACCAACAGCGGCACAATGCAGCCTGCAGAGGGTCAAACACACACAAAACACACACCGCACTGCAAAGTCACATTTTCTAAAGATCAGGTTATCCAACAAAACTGAACACACACAGGTATTTCATGGTCAGGAACAAACACTGTCTTGGCAACGGTGCTGCACACAAGCTTCTCAGAGAAACACAGGTATTTCAACACACACACACACACTGTAGACGAGCCAGATTCATTGCAGCAAACACATAAATCACCTCGTGGCCCAAACATCCTGAAGGATCTCCCATGCTGCACCAGTGTTTGTGCATTTTTCACCAGAGTGTTTGTGTTCTTGTTGCGTTTCTGGTTTGGTGAGTCCATTATTTCTGCTTGCCTGTCAAGAGTGAAGAGTCCGCATGAAATGCATGTCACATCACGCATGTACATCTGTGTGTGTGTGTGTGTGTATGTGTGTGAGTTTGCATGGACTCATGTTTGCCTGACCGTGAGACCTGCGCTTCAGCAAACAGTCGAGATTGAGTGTGATTGCAGAAAGTTGTGTAACTCTCTGTTTGGAGAAGTGTGCGGTTGTGTATCTGACCTTTGCTTATTTCGGCGAGTGAATGTGCAGGTGTGTTATGTGTGTTTGCAGTATAAGTGTGTGTGTGTGTTGATCAGTACAGTGAAGACTGTTAGCATGCAGTTATTTAAGACTGATGCATGGATGGATGGATGGAAAAATACAAATTGTACAAAATTAAATTCGTTCCACAAAAAAAAAAGGATTCTTCAAACAAAACGTATGAAGTGGTCAAAAACTGTGTCTGACCCACTTCATTTCTCCCGGCGTACTGCTGTCCAATTTTATCACACCCTGATGTTTACAATTTTCTTTCCTAATTAACAGATTGAACTCAAACAAAACAAACAAATATTTAAACATAATAATATAAAATAAAAATACATTTTCTTAAATGGCTACAACAGATAGATAGATAGACAGACAGACAGACAGACAGACAGAGAGATGGATTAAAAGATACACAGACAGACAGACACATAGATGGTGAATATTAATAGGTTTCCCCACAGCAGAAAATAAAATGGAGTGATGGATGTTAAAGTAAAAGAGACAGGATAATAAAACAAAGAAGACAGAGAGAGAATAAAGGATGGAGAAAGAGCAGAGATGAAGAAGCAGAGAAGCTGACGAGAGAGAGAGATGACAGATCGCCTGAACGCATGAGAGGGTGCATGTGTTCACTGCACTGGAATGATTGTGAGCGGTGAGGCGTCAGATGTGCAGCACACTCACACACACACACACACACACACACACAGAGAGAGAGAGAGAACGCTTCATTAATGAATATTCGTGTCCGGCTGGCGTGCCGTTCTGCCATCTGTGGCATGTTTCACGCAGTAATTGTTCTCTTCATCTTCATTTCATTGTTCCTCGTTCACTCGCTGTATTTGAAATCGAGCAGATGTGTGTCACGAATTCAATTCATTTGATTGTTCCTGTATCCATCCGCTTCCAAAGCGCCAGAAGAATAGCACGGAGTCATTTAATTCGTTTGAAATAATCCCCATTTAATTAAATTGAACAGAGTTCATTTCATATGAATCTGTTTCACGTTGCTCAGTTTGATAGGTAGACCGAAGGTCATAGAAGAACGTGCAAACGCAAATTCACTTAAATGACCCGCCATCAGATGTCTGTCCTCATGGCCTCAGATCATAAAACTCATCTGATGAAATATGAAAATTAAAGTAAAACGAGGAGACAAATCAACTAATAAAATAGAACATGTACATGTTACACATACAGTAGCTGGGCGATATGGCCAAAAATATTATCACTATTTTTTTTTTTTTCATATCATATGATATTGATATTTATCGCGATATTCTTTTACTTTTAATGTTACTGTTAATTTCTGTCCAGCGGTGTAGTCCTAAAGAAAAAAAGTGGTTTACTATTACCCAGTCGCCCCCAACCCCCCATCCCACCACCACCAAACCACCCAATTTTTTATTTTTTTTTATTGTTGTTGGTTTATTAGTAATTTATACAGTAATTTAGTAATATCAATACAGTGCACTCTAAAATTGGTTGACAGATTTTTTTTATTTTTTTTTAAGTAGTCTGCATCATGACTTCCAGGTTGTTCCTCTCGACCGCATTATTACAGTTCTATATAATTTCAACATGTGTCTTTGGAATTATATTCATTGTGAAAAGTGCTTGACAGATACATCTGAATTTAATGTTTTATTTTATGCATTTATATACTGATTGTATTATTTAGGAAGGGAATTACTTCCTGGGGTTAAAATTCGGCCCAGGACATATCCAGCCCACGAGCTCCCCCATGAATGTTTTGCTGGGTTATAGGGCCTTCAATTGGAGTAAATAAATGAATAAATAAAACAGGACAGAAACAAATAATGATAGATATTACTGAATCCAAAGCAAATGCATTTTTGTCAGATAGAAATGCACTTGACAGTAAAGCAATGATTTTGAGCTAGAATGCAAAAAAATTAGGCCTACTATAGATTCTGTCATCCTTTCCTCACCCTCATGTGATTGCAAACCTGTATGACTCACTTTCTTCTGTGGAACACACAAGAAGATATTTTGTAGAATGTTACCAAACCATTTTGCTTATACCCTTGATTTCTACTGTATAGACAAAAATGTCTTGGATTTCTAAAATTATCTTCTTTTTTATGTTCCACAGTAGAAAGAAATGCATACAGGTTTGGAATGACATGATGTTGAGTAAAAGGTAATTTTCCTTTTTGGGTGAACTATCCCTTTAAGAACTTTAATATTTGTAAATAATACACACCTAATTTATATAAGACACTGATATTTATCTTTAATCGGGCTCTTACTGAATCGATATTTTACTTCTATTAAAATTAATTAGAACTAAACATCTAAAGAGAGAAGTTCTTGCTTATAATTAGTCGGCCTATTAGTAAGATGGTGGCCACAAGAAGTAAAACCATGGTAAGTTACTATGGTGCTGAATTGACAAGCCTATGTATTGGCGTTTTCCAGTTTACCTCTTCATGCAGTTTACATTATCGTGTCTGTTTTCAGCCAGCATCACTACAGAACCTTTAATGTTCTCATATATCACACGACTATAACAATAATTCTGTGTCACATCTGAATGGATGAAGCGACTTGCGCTCCCGATGGCATTTGAGCGAAGTTCTCTGACTGCAGTGGACACGCGCACGCAGTAGATGATGGGCGGGAAAAGGTAGAATGACAGAAGTGATAATGCACCAATTACCACAAAGAATCACGAGTTTCCCACAACTGTATGTGACACCATTAAAGGGGAAGCTACATGATAGTAGATTACGGACTTGCGAAGCAACAAAACAAGTGTGTATACGCAAATATTGATCCTTAGAAGTCGTAATACGCAAACAGCCCAGGGAAAAAAGTAAGCATACGCCGCATACTTGCGCATGGCCCCAACTACACCACTGTTTCTGTCATAATTTCTTCAAGTTAAACCGGACTTTTATTTTGATGGGTTGTCATTGAGGTCTTTCAGTTTTACTTTCAGATTCAGTGTTTGATGGTAGTTTTTTTTTCTCTCAAACGAAACAGCATAAAACTGGTTAAGTGACTATCAGAGCAGCTCTGAAGATGAAGTTCATCTGTTCATGTCCTCATATTGAGACACAGATGCTGAAATCCTCGCGAGCGTCACGTGTGTTTGAGTTTGTGTATCAGATGAAACCACGCCATTCATCCACACAGAGAAACGCAGAATATAGCGACATCAGCTGGGTTTCCATCACCCGGCTTTTATGCACATTTTGAAGTATCGCAACAGAATCGAGAGATGGAAACGCTGAATTTCGAAAAAAATTGCCTTAATTCGCAAAAAAGTTTTTACGCTCGCTTAAGGTGGTTTTTGACTTGTGCGAAAAAGGGTTAATGCGAATAATGGGAGATGGAAATGCATTTTGCGAATAAATTCCTCCAAGCGCATTAAAAAAGTCATGTGACTTTGCACTATGGGACGGCAAATCCTGATTAACCAGCGGACCGATCTTGTTCCACAGCATCTGAAATGTTGTTATATGGTCATTCGGAAATGCCCGAGCAATGTTTGTCATCAAAGTATTTCTGTATGATTGCCTCCCAGAACTGTTACACGACTGCGTTCCCAAACAGCAGGCATCCACCTCAGAAAGCATTAACCTCATTCATTGTATTTCGTCTGCTCGTTCTGAGGTGCAAGTTATTATATAGGAAAATTATTATATTCAGTAGCTTCTCCTACTTTTCTTAGTGATGTATAGTGCCAGTTTATCAGGAAGTGATGATTTTGTTTTCTTGGACTCATTGGATGGAAACGGTGCTTGTTCGCAAATGTTTTGTGCGATATTCCAATTTTGCGCATAAGTTAAATTCGCAACTTTGGATGGAAACCCGGCTAAT
>NW_015639582.1:348473-358786 GCF_001515625.1 Sinocyclocheilus rhinocerous | reverse complement strand
CACAGCATCTGAAATGTTGTTATGGTCATTCGGAAATGCCCGAGCAAAGTCTGTCATCAAAGTATTTCTGTATAATTGCCTCCCAGAACTGTTAAACGACTGCGTTCCCAAACAGCAGCATCCACCTCCGAAACAATAACCGCATTCATTGTGTTTCGTCTGCTCGATCTGAGGTGCAAGCAATTTATTATATAGGAAAATTATTATATTCAGTAGCTTCTCCTACTTTTCTTAGTGATGTATAGTGCCAGTTTATCAGGAAGTGATGATTTTGTTCTCTTTGACTCGTTGGATGGAAACGGTGCTTGTTCGCAAATGTTTTGTGCGATATTCCAATTTTGCGCATAAGTTTAATTCGCAACTTTGAATGGAAGCCCGGCTAATGACTGCTGCTGCCGCCTTTATTTCTGCTGTGTGATTGGCTGTTAGATTAATCCAGATCAAGGAAAAATGTCCAGAGTTTATCATCATTCGCCACATTTTATTGCGATCTCGATATACCATCCAGCTCTAGTTAGTTTATTTATCAGACTTATTTCACAAAAAATTTAATATTTACCCAACAAGTCACCCAGTAACTGCACAACCAAACACAAGAAAATATTCTAAAAATAACTATTATGAAAATAAAATAAAAAATATTTAACTAATAACAAATTTGAAGTTTGTCCTGAAAGCAACTTTAAGACTGGTCCAATTTTATACAAGTAGTAAAAACACTGTGAATTGGTCGAGAAAAGTAAAAAAAAAAAAAAAACCCCACAAATTGTCAACCGTCACTATAACCAACTTTTTATTACAAACACCTACAGACTCAATCAGTGCTCGACCTCCAAATCATTAAATCAATCAAATACCATGGTAATCTTTCATCTCATACTGTGATACTGCCATAAACATTTTGGGTCGATGAGTTCACAGGCTCCTGAGGCCTAAACAGAAAATGTTTTGAGCGGTTTGGGTTGTGTTTTAACAGGTCCTCTAATTTTGCAGCAACAGACAGATCGAGAGATGAATGTAGAAGATGATAAAGATGAATGTGAAAAACAATCTCATAAAAAAAAGAGAGACTCGTCTAGACCTGTTTGTCTAAACCTAGTCTTAACCCAATTATACAACACACATCCTAAACAAACATTCAATAGCATGCAACAACATTTACAGAGTTCTCAAGGAAACCTAAAAAAAGAAAATATCAATCTCATTGCTGGAGAAGCTAAACTGAAATTCCAAGCATTTGCTACAGGCCTTAAAATGATGAGATTTCATTTTGGACGACAGCAACACAAATTTACACCAAATATATCTAATAAATCATAAAAGCCCTACAAACATCAGTGACGAACAGCGGTAACACAATCACCATTCATTGCATGAAGTGCAGCGACCGCAGGGAATGCTGTTGAATGACTCAAATTAATCAGTGTTTCTTTTAATTAGTTCATTGAAATGAAGCAAATTGTTTTGCTAACATAAATGAAGACATTTCAGAAAGGCATTTGATTAGACTGTCTCAACTTGTAAGGCTGCAAGCATAATTAAAAGCAAAAAAACATTGCATTTTGTCACTCTTCATGGCTACTTGTTGGGGAAAATAAAAAGCAGTTGAAGTAGTTTATCATCATAGCAGTTGTTCCAGATTCTTACAATAAGAGCCAACATATCATGACCACTTGTAGTTTTATTGCAACTTATAACAGACCAAACAAAAGACAAACAGAACGAATGGAAACAAAATGGCTACAAACACATTGTGTATTTACCAGAAGGAAACTCTCCTCTTAGTGTCACTGTACACAGATACAAACCGACAGGTAAAATGACGTTGACTGTACAATCACACTCTCAGTGACCACATATGGGATATAAAAGTTCAGTTCAATCAAACAGTATTTCTGTGAGGTTAAATAACAGAACGGGGCCACACTGGTCAGGACGAGTAACTCTACATTTATTCCCAAAACGAGTCCTAGAGGAACATTGCTGTGCCTGAACCAGCGCACAGACAAGAACGAATGGGTTCAGTTCGTTAGGGTTTGGGGACTAAAGTCCGTCAAGAGCTTTGGGACTCAGTTGGAGAACCATTTGGGACTCTTAATAAGCCAAAATAATCGAATCGACTTGTATGTGCTTGGGAAGACGGCGACAACGATCAACAGTGCATTTAAGAACGGAAATCTGCACAGAAGGGTCTCACAACCATAAGAATCAAGGAAAGCATTGAAGACAGACGTTCATGAGTATTTGAGCGCATCTGTGCAATCTCAAATCTGCACAGGCCGGTTTAAGGAGTGAATTACACCTCAAGAACATGGCAGAACGTTCCCGAACTCCAGCCACCATTATCACCACCGTAACTCATGCATCAACTTTAAAAACACCAAAGGAGAAGGACCTGAACGTGCCTGAAGTGGGAAAGGATCCAATTTGTTTGTACCGGCAGCGTACGTTTGGTGCAAACCAATTAAGGTAAAACGTACATGTTAGTGTCTCTTTAAGAGCTCTAATTTCCAAATTCAATGCATTCTGATTGGCTCATCAATGTGTCAATCACTAAACCACCGTCCCACCCAGTAGACCTACATTAGTCGTTCAGGATAGTTATCATTATTGACAAATACTGAGCTTGCCTTTAAGGGGTTGAAAAGTTATGAAACTGGTTACTTTTTTTTGCTTTAACCTTCATCTAAGCACAACCTTTAACTGATATTTTGGTAAAATCCGATCGTAGCACTTCTAAGTGGTTCCTCCACCAAATTTCAACAAACACAATCAAGCTGTTGGGTTGCCAGTCTTTAAAAAAGCTTGGCAGCAAACTTGTTCAATGTCACACCAATGAAGGAGATTTCACTGCAATCCAAAGTATTTTCTCAATTCTAAAGCACTCAACTGTTTTTAATGCAAGAATTGCGTGATCTCATGGAAAGCTGGCTGTAGTCAGGGGTTCATGCGACTTATCTAAAAAGTGTCAGAGTCTTAGTTATTGTTCTGGAATTATAAAATAAAACTAAGTGTGCATTAAAGGTCAGAGGATCTACTCTATATATCTCACGGTGAGCATGCATGTGTGTCCGTGTTTAAGAATGGTCTCCGTTGGCGCTGTCTCCATCGTCCTCTCCTTCCTCCTGCTCACCTTCCTCTTCCTCCTCCTCATCCTCCCTTCCTCGACTCTTGATCTGCAAACCAAAAGCAACGGGTGAATACGAGCGAGTCGATACATGATTTCTGCCGCTGTTGTTTGTCTTTCACTCACCTCCTCTTCCTCCAGCAGGTCTCCCTCGTCCTCGTAGTCGTTCATTTCTGTGCTCTCGCGCTCTTTCTTGCCGCTGGAGTGCTGCGGTGAGACTTCATCTGGTTTAGTGCTCTTCACCTCTGTGCAGAAATGTGAGGAGAGCCTTTTTAGAAGTGACTAGTTTTACTGGTTTTGTTCATTAGTGTGGCATGTACCTGATTTCTTGCTGTGGTCTCTCTCCATGCGCTCCAGGCTCTCCAGCAGATAGTCCACTTTGTGTTTAATCTGAGTCAGTTCCTTCTTAATGGTTTGTAGATCATCAGCTCTCACTGCACACAAACAGGGATATAAATGGTGGTTGCTAAACATCTCGGACATTGAGGTGCTTATTATTAGTCCAAATGTACACCGCGGTTCAAAAGTTTGCTAATAAGATTGTGGCATTTGTGAAAGAAGTCTCTTCTGCTCAGCAAAGCTGCATTTATTTGATCAAAAATAGATTTAAAACGTTGAAATGTTATTACTGTTTAATATAACACTTTTCTATATGAATACATTTTCAAATATAATTTATTTCAGTGACGCAAAGCTGAATTTTCAGCATCATTACTCCAGTCTTCAGTGTCACATGATCTTCAGAAATCATTCTAATATGCTGCTTTGCTGCTCAAGAAACATGTCTGATTATTATCAATGTTGGAAACAATCATGATACACTGCCATTCAAACGTTCTTTTAAAAAGAAATGAATACTTTTTATAAAGGACGCAATGTTTCAATTAAAGTGACAGTAAAGACATTCTATTGTTACAAAAGACTATTTCAAATAAATGCTTTTCTTTTGAACTCTGTTCAAAGAATCCTGAAAAAAAAGCTAATATTTGCCACAAATAATCAAACAGAAAACACTGAGAACTAAAAACATTATTACTAACCGAGCACCAAAATTATTAATAATGCAGCAAATCAGCATATTAGAATGATTTCTGAAGATCATGTGACACTGAAGACTAGTAATGATGCTGAAAATACAGCTGCGCATCACAGGAATAATTAACAATTTACAATATCCGCAAACAGAAAACAGTTATTTTAAATTGTAATAATTTCACAATATTAATGATTTTATTTTTGATCAAATAAATGCAGCCTTGAGCAGAATAGACTTTTCAAAAAGATTTTCAAAAAAAAAAAATTAATTATTCCAAACTTTTGACCCTATAGTATGCATATATCAGAACAATGTGGTTATAAAATGTCAATTTATGTATAATTATTTAGTAGTGAACATAAAAAAAATGATGTAAGAATAAAAACCGAGGGATGTATCAAATGGAGAATATAGCACACAAACTGCGCCTCACTGGTACGGGACGTGCGCTGGCTGCTCTTAGAGGAGAAGCTGCTCTTGGTCCTGCGGCTGCCGCCGCTCACGCTCACTCGCGCCCGTTTGGAGGGAATCACCGCCCGCGAGAGCGGAGGAGGAGGAGGAGGGGGAACACGCGACGGGTACGAGTACATCCTGAAAACACACGCTCAGATTAACACGCACGTTCCTGGAATCATGCAATCCCAGTTCAGACAGACATTAAAAGCCTTTAATGAATAATAATAAAAAAGCTCTTTGCAAAGCGTTTGATCAGTGAACCTGGAAGCGAGCTCACCTGTCATAGTAATCTCTCTGAAAGTCATAGTCCAGATCAAACGAAGAACTGTTGGAGGAGAAAGCAATTGAAGAATTAACAGGGGTAAAAATACTTATACATAAAAATAAAAAAAATACATAAAAAAATATTAAATACAAACCTGTACATATCTCCTGCAGAGCGCTTAATAGTGTTTGGCCGATGGGGTTTTGGCTCACCAGCCAGATTAATATCTGAAAAAGCAGAAAGATTGAACACACATGAAAAAAAAAGATCGATAAAAAGATAAAAGATATCACCTAGTAGTCACGAAATTGGATGAAAGCATCTGCAAAATTAATAAAATGAATTTAAAAAAATGGTGCTCATGCATAAGCATGTATCTTAAGGCATCCTTAAAGTTTAGGGCACAAAATAGCAACACAACTTCGGAAATCCTGGACTTTCTTTGAGCTTCAACTTTGAGTTAAGACCATGTCAAATTAAAGATATTAGGCAGAAATGTCCTGATCTCAGTTTCCCTCTCCACTATCCATATCAGGCTAAATATTGCAACACATCAAGGTCACAACTAACTATAACTAACTAACTATAACTGACTGACTAACTAACTAAATAAATATTGATTTTGCATAAAATAAATTACTGAGATTTAAGATTACGACTGTTTTTGCATTGTGTGAATAATACTTATTACTTAATATAATAATTATATTTTCACAATGCAATAATGAGAATTTGATTGGAAGCATAAACTGTCATAAAAATCGTGACAATACAAAAAATAAAATCCTGATGGCCCTAAAACGAAGCTTTATTTTAAGCAAAAATAATTCCTTATTCTTTTGATTTTTGGTGAACAAATTCTTGACAGGTTTTGTGAGATTAAGCAAGGCCTGCACATATACCAAGACAGTTCACTCACATTATTTTGTCACTCACATGACAAAATAAGTCCCGCCTTCTAAATAAAACAGCCAATCGCCCATTGGTTAAGTCAAGTCATTGCATTATTGCAGCTGCCATTATAATCTTACTTCAGAAACAGACCTATGCTTGGGATTACACCTGCACAAATTTAGTTGCCGATTTGAAATGTGCCATTTAAATGTTCAGTTTGGCCTGCAGATTTCAGTATTTCCCCATTCAAGTAGAACGAGTTGGTCTTGCACATGTTTGGAGGCATTGCAAATATGGCCGCAAAGACCATTGACTTACCTTAAAAAAAGGACTTTGAATTAGCTTAAATAGGAAATGCCCTTGAAATAATTGAAACATCCTTGGAAAACGAAGGTAAGAAATTAATCTCCAATGACCTGCATCAATGAGATCTTCGCAGTGGGACGTCACTCTACTTACCGAGCACCTGTCCGACGATCATCCGCCCGTCTTCGCCAGCAACAGCAGCTCTGGCGTTCCTCTCGTTGACGTACTGGACGAAGGCGAAGCCTTTGTGCACAGAGCAGCCCACGATCTTCCCATACTTACTGAAGATGGCCTCCACATCAGCCTTGGTCACCAGCATGGTGTTGAGGTTCCCGATGAAGACCCGGGAGTTCAGGGAACGCGGATCCGTCTTGTTGGTGACATTGCTGGCCATCAGGCTGCTGGTCGTGGGGGAAAGTCTGGGCGAAAAGAGAGGAATAGAGGGGTGCAGAAGATCGACAGAGACAGGAAGGACAAATGAGAAATTAGCGTGTCGATAACAACATCACCGGCCTCCATAACTACATTTCCATCCAAAATTGCAAAGTTAACTTAAAACGGAGTATCACATGAAACATTTGCAAATAAAGCACAGTTTCCATTCCATATGTTCAAGAGAACAGAATCTTCACTTCCTGGTAAACTGGTGCAATAGATCCGTAATAAAAATGGACGTTGGTGCAAATGCAACAGATGAAATGTAATAACAATCGCTGCCATGTAATAATATTGGTCTAATGTGTGGGAATGCAATGGTTTGAAACCATGGTCAAATGGTCTGAAATGGTAAATATACCAAATTATTTTGATTACAGACTCTGCACAGCCATTTCAGAATTACTATATATTTTAGATGGTGTGTAATGCGATTGGTCCACTGGTTAGTCCAGTTATCCAATCCTGTGATTGGATGTTTTTATTGTGCATCAAGGGATTTGTTCGATAAATGCATTTCTGCATTTCTATTGGAGGTTGTGCGCACGACTTCTAATTGTATTAAAGAAAAAAATTCTCCTCAATTGAGCACGTTTTTTTTTTTTATTGTGCATTTTAAGATTTTACATGCATGCGACTTTAAACAACATCTGATTTTGCATAAAAATACATGGATGGAAACAGCTAGTGAGACCGGATTCGTTCTGGAAATCTAGTCAACATGAAACAGTATTTGCAACCCATTTTTCTTTCATAATAGCATTTACTGATGAATTACTTGCAATAAGACAAATATGTATTATTAAAGTAAATGGGGCCAATTTTGGTTTCACATGGACTTTCTCAGTTTAAAATTGAATCACATGAAGATTACAGCCCAGATCAATACTTAAACATTTACAATTACTCCACTATTATGAACATTACCAAAGAACAAGGCTTTTGAGTGAAGAACAAACATGAAGATATACAGTTTGTAACTATCAAAATAAAATAATTTACATTAGTTTCATAAGTTATATCAACTAATATGTTTAAAATAAGAGCCACAGTTTACTGATGAATTACTTGCAATAAGACAAATATGTATTATTAAAGTAAATGGGGCCAATTTTGGTTTCACATGGACTTTCTCAGTTTAAAATTGAATCACATGAAGATTACAGCCCAGATCAATACTTAAACATTTACAATTACTCCACTATTATGAACATTACCAAAGAACAAGGCTTTTGAGTGAAGAACAAACATGAAGATATACAGTTTGTAACAATCAAAATAAAATAATTTACATTAGTTTCATAAGTTATATCAACTAATATGTTTAAAATAAGAGCCACATCAGTCATATGAAGCTTCCCTTTGCTATAATGTGCATAGGTATGCATTTGAAATCAAGAGATTCACTCTATCACCTAGACAGGCATGTATGTTGTGGTCTTATGCAGTCTGTTGGTCAAATGCGCCACAGGGGACGGCGTTCACATCTGTATGACTAGTACTGGGTGGGAAATGTGGTAATGTATGACCTGCTGAGACATCACACTTGCAAACTAAATGCCTGCTGCATTCTAGCTTAAATATAGAGGCCTTATAGTATTGGTTTATGGGTTTGACAGAGTAAAATGTGAAGAAATGCACTAAGTGAATTTACTGAGGAAAATGTATCTGGTTATGTGTGTGTGTGGATCGTTTTCTGTGCTTACTACACGTTTAAAGGTAAACTGGTATGTTTAAGCTGGACTGGTCAGTGTTTTGGTGGTATTTTTGGACACTTTTGGGACACGTGGCTACCTGACCGCCACATAACGTGCACATTGAGATATTTAAGTGTGCTGAGGGGGATGTTGGGGGTTGAATAGTCAGAACTCACTCCATTCTGTCTGTAATTCAGGTCGAGTCGTCTGTCTGCCTGATTCTGTTGGAGAGAAGAGGGTTGTTATTGGACACCGTTGAGCTGCTGCTCAGCAGTGCATTGTGGGTGAAAGTCGTACTGCGTGGGGGGGTGATGTAACCCACCAGACTTTCACGGACATCACACCAATCTCAACACTTTCCCAAGGTCAAACAAGCACGCTACTGTTCAGATGCTGCCACCCAGTGGTTGGTATACACAACTTGAAGCAAAGCAAATGGAATCCAGACAAATATCCCAAGTGAAAAAAGATCAGCCATGACACCATGTTATATAAACCCGCTCAATGTCACATGATCCCTATCTAAAACCCTTTCATTTCAAAGTGTCAAATAGTGACGTTTCTCAGTCATGTGATGCAATCAAATCCTGCGCTAATGGAAAAAAAATAAATAAACTCACATTGCCACCAACAGATTAAAAAGGTCTATCAAACGATGCCCTCGGCACAGCTTAAGACGCACCATTAAGTCTGCATTATCGCTGAACAAAAAGATGAATATTAGTGTGTCTGTAGGAAATTGTAACTTTATAGAGATGAAAGAGGGTGAAACAGTCACTATGGACCAATTATAGAGCGAGTCAGAGGTCTACGCAAATTAAGATATCCTCAGGCACCATGCTAGATATCAGAATAAACATGAATTTAAGGAAAATTAGGCCCTGTATGTTTCTATAACGTAATAAGTTGCACAATAACAGCTACCTTTGCTTCAAGTTACAGCAATTTTAGTCGACTATTTCTCAATATTTCAATTACAGTACAGAATTATTCTATAAAGTCAAGATTATGTTGCAGCTACCATTGTTTTCACCACCGCCAATTGAAAATTCAATGGTGTAAATGTGGGTATTTTAGAATACATTTTAATGCTATTTAATGGGAAAACAATGAGTTTTAAATATGAAATTTAGATGTTTGTTCTTGCTCTTACAACAAATTTACCATGGCAAGATGAAGACTTATTTGCACTCATCCAGAACACAACTGTACATGGAAGGACAGAAAACGTGTTTAAATGGCACATACTAAAAAAAAACTATAGTCAACATTTGAAGTGGATCAAAAAAAGTTCAAAGTTGTCCTAAGACAAGAACGCATTTTGGTTTCAGGTTTTAGGACAACTCTGATGAAAGGTTTTGATCCACTTCAAATATTGATTAGTGTAGCAGACACAAAATTATAATTGTCCTGTATATTACATCACCATTAATCCAAAAATAAGGCTAGACCTCAGTGTCAAAAATTGGGATTCTCTCTAGGAGTGGTTTAGCTAAATGTAGCGTGTCTTTGAACGTTAAGCCTCTGAAGCGTGTGGTTTAGTGTTCTGCTGGCCTGTTTGCTCAAGCTTATTTAGACAATTAACGTTTTTCTAATTCTACTAAAGAAAAAAACAAAATCCACAAGACTACTAATAAAGTATTTGTTACTCTACGGCAGTTTTAAAGGTGATAGAAGTAGGTAAAGGCTACACACAGCAAATGGGAGGCTAGTCTGAATAAAACACTTTTCAGGAAGATTGATGCAGAAGTGGAGAATAAAAGACAAAACAACTTACGGATTGACGTGGGTCAAAAAAGCTGCCTCAAACTACAAAAAAAAAAAAAGCAAAATGAATAAAATCAGAAATTAACATATTTTGCTCCCTAAAGCAGGGAAAACGTTTTTGTTTTTTTACAATCGAGATCTTTAGGGTTGAGAGACCTGAAACCTCCATGATAGGACTAATCTTTCTGAGAAAATTGATGACAAATTTGGACTTGAGAATAGAAGTGTGACCTGCATGAATTTAAAGAGCTAAATGTGTGTGTTGTATGCAAAGGCATTAAAGGGATGGTTCACCCAAAAATGAAAATTCTGTCATTAATTACTCACCCT
>NW_015639582.1:347820-348332 GCF_001515625.1 Sinocyclocheilus rhinocerous | reverse complement strand
TCTTCAACAATTCATCTCTGTGGTGCGGCTGACACAGAACAACATACGCTGTTTGCGTTCAGCGGATACTCTCCAAAATGGCGCCATGGTGACGCGGAGGAGACGAATTGTTGAATAAAGTCGATATTTTTTTTTATTTTGTGCACAAAAAGTATTCTCGCAGCTTCGTAATATTACAGGTGAACCCCTGATGTCACATGAATTATTTTACTGATCTCCTTGATGTTTCTGGACGTTAATCGTGCAAGGACCCTTGCCGTCTATGGGAGGGTTAGAGAGCTGCCAGAATGCATCAAAAATATCTTAATTTTTGTTCCGGATCTTTAGGGTTGAGAGACCTGAAACCTCCATGATAGGACTAATCTTTCTGAGAAAATTGATGACAAATTTGGACTTGAGAATAGAAGTGTGACCTGCATGAATTTAAAGAGCTAAATGTGTGTGTTGTATGCAAAGGCATTAAAGGGATGGTTCACCCAAAAATGAAAATTCTGTCATTAATTACTCACCCT
>NW_015639582.1:330987-347478 GCF_001515625.1 Sinocyclocheilus rhinocerous | reverse complement strand
TGAATTCTGAGAGCTCTCTGACCCTCCCATAGACAGCAAGGATACTACCACGGTCAAAGTCCAGAAACTTAGCAAGGAGATCGGTAAAATAATTCATGTGGCATCAGGGTTTCAACCATAATTTTACAAAGCTACGAGAACACTGTGCACAAAAGAAAAAAAAATATCGACTTTATTCAACAATTCGTCTCCTCCGCGTCACCCTGGCGCCATTTTGGAGAGTATCCACTGAACGCAAACAGCGTATGTTGTTCTGTGTCAGCCGCACGGAATAATTAATGACAGAATTTTCATTTTTGGGTGAACTAACCCTTTAACATCAGCATGTGGGGTTCAGTCTAGACCAGGGTTTCCCGAAGTGTGGGCTGCATATTTTGCGACAAATCAAATTCACACACACACAAAAAAAGGCATTGCAATGCAACAACACTGGATCACACCCATGTCATTAAACACGGTTCATACTACAGCTGTAGTGATGTTGCATTTTGCTGCTTTGTAGATTAAAATGGGTCCAGTCTTACTTCACACACTTGCTTGTGGTGTAAAAGTCAATTACAATATGTACACAATCATTTATATATTTCCCCCCTTGCATTCTATAATCAAATAATGGTTTTTTTTGGTAAAGAAAAAAAAAAAGTACGATTAAACATTAAAGTGAAAGTGGTGGATAGGTTGGTTATCCATACCCAATATATAGGCACATGTACGATTATTATGTTTGGGAACCCATGATCTACACATATATTACAGCTAAAAACGAAATTGGTCTTAATTGCTTAATTTACTATAGTTGGGATATGATCCTGATGTGTGCCTAGTGGGGAACTGTGAGGGGAACATGATTTGGTGCATTTCACATACAAGATACCCATTTACTGAAGACAAAATAAGAAACACTTGCATTTTCTACATCAAGCACAGAAAGAAGACAAAGCTAAATTAAACCACTTTCTAATGTGAAATTGCATTGGAAAAAAAACTATTCAAGACACATTATCAGTCTGTGTTGGGGAGGAGGGGGCATAAATATCATTTTCATTTCTTCGAGACATTCTACAAGACAACTAGAAGAGTTGCATGGGCTGAACTTCTGGATTACATACAAATATGATATTATTTAGAACACATACAGCATGGGGGCACTTGACCAAAGGCAGTAATAGTGTATTCGACCCACTGGGCCTTCTTCAAACATGTATGTAATATTAATGCAACCAGCTCAATTCAGCATTCTTGATGTACTTTTAATGGAAAGATTACCGTTTACATGATTCTGCACAGACCTACGTGCAAATGTAAAACGTGTTAAATGGTCCATGCATTGATATAAATTATTGCATGAGACAGAAAACGTGTTTTCTCAGTCCATTAAAAGTGCCGAGACTATTCAAAACCTGCAAAAACGTCGCCTGAAAAATCAATCGACACATTCCGACTGAAACTCAACGCCCCTCAAAAACACGAGCAAAAATACCGCCCAAATAATCGTATTAAAAAGGACAAGCTCAGTCCAAATGTCTACAGCCGAATAAAAACAGTCTACTCGTGTTGGGAAAAACAGTCTGTCACGTTAAAAATGGACATAAAACGCATTTATATTCTGAATCCTGAACATGGAGGGAAAAACGACCCCATCTTGAAAACACAACCACCGGTCCATATGAGACATTTCCTCCAAATTACCTTCAAAAATCAAACAAACCAACTGCTCTAGCAGTAGTCCTGCAAAAATGGGGTGAAAAATAACTCCTACTTTGAAAAATAAAATAAAAATCGTGCGGTCCTCTCAAAGCATATATGGTTTTCACTGCTCTACCATCACAAAATGTACGCCACCAAAGCCAAGCAGAAAATGACCAGAAAAATGCATTAAAAATAAAAAACAAAAAAATCTCCAAAGTCAGTCAAGAATAAAAACAAAAAGTGAAAAAATCTCTCGAATCAAAATACTCACCGGGAGTTTAAGACTAAAAATGATTAAAATTCGGTGCTGTACTGTTTTGTGGATACAGTCCGTACCAGCTCGTTCAGTAGACACCGACCAACTGACGAATGCACGAAATGGCGTCGCGCAAATGCGCACTGGAAACAAGCCCCGCCCCGCTCTATATATCCTCGAATCTCATTGGCTACATCTCAGCGCGCTGGAGAACAGCATGGCATTGATTGGTGGATTTACGCGTCATTCTCTTGTACGTCATTCTTTTTTGAATAAAGACCTCGTTTGATTGGTGGATTTAATATTTGGTTAGCAGCATCCCCCCTCAGAGTACAAATGGCTTTATAAAAGCTGTTCGTCCAGTTTATACAGTTATCAAGTCGTTAAATCCGAAGTAAAGGTCTTTACAAAACATTGTATAGCAAAAATAGTTATTTTACTACATTAAAACGTGGTAAATTGCCATTAAAGGTAAACAAATTTATATCCTCGAATCTCATTGGCTACATCTCAGCGCGCTGGAGAACAGCATGGCATTGATTGGTGGATTTACGCGTCATTCTCTTGTACGTCATTCTTTTTTGAATAAAGACCTCGTTTGATTGGTGGATTTAATATTTGGTTAGCAGCATCCCCCCTCAGAGTACAAATGGCTTTATAAAAGCTGTTCGTCCAGTTTATACAGTTATCAAGTAGTTAAATCCGAAGTAAAGGTCTTTACAAAACATTGTATAGCAAAAATAGTTATGTTACTACATTAAAACGTGGTAAATTGCCATTAAAGATAAACAAATTTTGCTAAGTTGTAGAAATATTTTAAAAACACTGTAGGAAATATTAATTTATAAGTTTCATATAACTGTTGTAATTAGCTATGGTGTTTTGATATTGAACTCTTTTTGTAAACCACCATGCTTGTTGTAAAAAAAAAAAAAAACTGTGAAAGTTACTAAACATCTACTTAAAACAAAGCCATTGAATGATAATTGCTAATCACAATATTATTGATGAACATAATTTATTTGAAATTCTGACTCACTACAGGAAATTATGGCAAGAAGAATGATAAACTGCCAACAGTTTATTGTACTTTATACAATGGTACCGTTAATGTAATGTAAAACACAAAGTAAGCAAGTCATGCATTGTGATGTTCTCACGATATATGGGGTAAGTTGTCACAATGGAAACTTAAATGGTTTTTTTTCAGCAAACGTTCAGTATTAAAACAATAATAAAACAAAACAATTCATGAACAGCAACAATTCAGCATGCAAAATCACTGCTTTTGACTCAAAACTTAAAATTTACGACTATTTGTGACAGTTGCTAACTTACCAACAATGCAAAAGAATTGACCCAAAAAAAAAAAGATGCTATTTCAAGTTTTGAAATAATCAAAGTTAACAAGCTAATACGTCAATGAGCTACACTTTTAGAGGAAATAAGGATTGGAGATCACCACTTCAGCTTTCGGGAGTGACAACCTGCAACAAATCAATCATTAATATCTGAATATTTTCCATTTTTATTTGAATGCAACTAAAGAATGTAGTAACATTTAGAAGAGGCTACCTTTCTTGTCACTCGTCTTGCTGCGTTGGCGTGGAAGAGTGAAGTCAAAGTGGAAAGACGACGATGACGACGATTCAGGAGTCTTCAAAACCTCTTCAAGTTTCACCTGCTCCTGATTCTCCTGCGGTGACAGAAAGTAATCCATCATTATGTGTAGCTTCCTAATTAAAATGGACAAATTTGGTGAAAATTTGCTGTAAATGGTATATTTGGTTCTCTTTTCTCTTTCTCCAAAATATAAACACTTTTCAGTTGACAACTTGTACATTTAATATATAATGTATAACATTTAATATTTAATATAATAAAGTATTATTTAAAGACCCAATGCCTAAACTTAACAACTACCTTACTAACTATTAATAAGCAGCAAATTGGGAGTTTATTGAGGCGAAACTCATGATTAATTTTGTTAATAGTGAGAATTGGACATTAAAGGTGCAATATGTAAAAAAAAAAAAAATTTTTATTAAAATATCCAAAAACCACTAGAACAGTGTTATATATTTTGCTGACTTGTGTGCTTACATTATCCCAAATGTTTCGAAGAATGTTTAAATCCAGAGAAATAAGCAATTTTAGCTAGTGACACGGACCGTGTCCATAGTGTCATTGTGTCGCCTGCCAATGACGTCATAACCCCTCGATTTCCGTTTTGTTTTGTAGAAAACATGGAAACACCAAAGACGCTTTAATATGTTGTGCGTTTTATTAGACAGGTGACGACCGCACAGAGTAGCATAATAACAGAACTTTCAAAGTATGATCTAGTATGATAAAACAGCGCTGCTTTACCCCACATACGCACGACCGGAAGGAGCGGAAGCGCTCGACTGAGGCATAATAAAAGCTCCACTGCTTTCGAGCCGTGTGTCACTCTCGTCTCTCTTAAGCAATTGCTTCAGCAGCCTCGTTTCGCTACGATGGCTTTCCGCCTCACTCTGCTTCATACTATGATGTTAATAAATCTTTAATACATTAGCTCATCCATGAACATGATTTCTGCCCGAGTCCCATCAGATTGCATCGGCTGTGGGGATGAAGACCACAACTCCCATGATTCCACACTGAGCCACAACAAGCTACGCCTTTGTTTCTTTGTTTGTTTTGAATATGTGCCCTCTAGTGGCGAAAACTTAAATATTGTACCTTTAAAAGAAAGTGTGACCAAATATACATAATGTTAATATACAGGTGCATCTCAATAAATTAGAATGTCGTGGAAAAGTTCATTTATTTCAGTAATTCAACTCAAATTGTGAAACTCGTGTATTAAATAAATTCAATGCACACAGACTGAAGTAGTTTAAGTCTTTGGTTCTTTTAATTTGGTGGGTTTTTGTTAAATGTGAGCCAAAATCATCACAATTAAAAGAACCAAAGAAACAAACTACTTCAGTCTGTGTGCACTGAATTTATTTAATACACGAGTTTCACAATTTGAGTTGAATTACTGAAATAAATGAACTTTTCCACAACATTCTAATTTATTGAGATGCACCTGTATAACTTTTAAGTATACATAAATTAACCTAGGAGGTAGCTAAATATCTGTTTACAAAAAAGTGTTTCAGGCCATTATTTGTGAAAAGTGCCTGTTGCTTACATCAGATGGGCTTTGTTGGAGTCTGGTTTTGAGTTTAGGTGTGTTTTGACTGTGCTTCTCCTTCTCTCTCTCCCTCTGTTGAAGGATAGCACTGCGAGTGGCTCTGTACTCCAGAGCGAAGTCACTGACAGTCTTACAAAACACCTCTGCACTCGTTTCTTTCACCATGGTACGCGAATAACCGAGGAAGAGCAGGAACGAGTGGAATCTAAATGCAAGGGAAAATAAAACAAATTGAGCACTGCGATGTCTTGGACATTTCATGACATTTTATATATTAAGTATTACACTTATTGGTAACTGCAAGTGTGGTAAGATGAAATAGTATTAAATAACTGTGACCCTGGAGCACAAAAGCAGTGTTAAGTCGCTGGGGTATATTTGTAGCAATAGCCAACAATACATTGTATTTTCCTACTGTAAATATATCAAAACTTAATGTTTGATTAGTAATATGCATTGCTAAGAGCTTCATTTGAACAACTTTAAAGATGATTTTCTCAATATTTCGATTTTTTTGCTCCCTCAGATTCCAGATTTTCAAATAGTTGTCTCTCAGCCAAATATTGTCCTATCCTAACAAACCATACATCAATGGAAAGCTTATTTTTCCGGCTTTCATAAATGTATTGAGATGTATAAATCTCAATTTTGAAAAATTGACCCTTATGACTGGTTTTGTGGTCCAGGGTCACAAAATAACTATACCAATCAAGAATTTTGACAAACTTGATTTAATATTTCATGACCATTAAAATTGTATTGATCTAAAATTTACTTTAATGCTTTAAGTTAGTTTTGTAGACTTAATTTTGTTAAGATTTGGCTAAATGAGGGTAAAAAAAAAACTATTTGCACATGGTTCAACGCAAATGTTTCAATGACAATTAGCTATGGCCTGTTTTGCCATTTTGTGTTAACCAACTCGTTTTACCTGTTGATGACTCTGCGGTGAACGGCTCGTAGCACCTTCAATCTCTCCCCGCAGTCTTTCAGAAACTTGGTAAGCCTCTGATGGAGCGTTGCCTCTTCTCCACCTTCCTCTTTTCTTCCTCCACATTTCTTCCCATCCTTCTCAAGTAGTCGGAGTTGATCCCAGCATGCTTTGCAAAGCGATTCAAGCTGCGAGAGATTCAGCTGCACTTGTGTGTAGTCACACTAGCCGCCAGCGTGTGAATGTTTATCAGAGACAGGAAAAGAGGGATAAAGACAATAGAAGGAAACATGGTCAAACAGGATACAAATTAACTGGATATCATCCAACCCTGCTTGGATTAACTCAGAAAAAAGATTATGCATTTTTACCACTCAAAACTCTTGACGCAATATTATACCATTTCCATAGGTTAGAATTCTAATAAAGTAATCAAAACTAAATAATAAATAATAATAATTGGTCTAATAATAAAGTGAGCTTGTATCTGTTTCTTCTGTAGTTACATCGTGTACTAAGACCGACGGAAAATGAAAAGTTGTGATTTTCTAGGCCGATACGGCTAGGAACTATACTCTCATTCCGCAATGATACTCTCATTCTCATCTTCAACCGCCAGACCCGGAGATCGGCTGAATGGATTCGAAAACGGTAAAACTCAACTGTTTAACTCTAGGGGAGTTGGCCTATTTTCAAAAATAGTGGAGTGTTCCTTTAAGACTGGTTTTGTGCTCCAGGGTCACAATTCCTACCAATTAGCCACACTGAAAAAAAAGACTGAAATAGTATTTTCTTGTAAAACTTACTTTGAATAAATAAACATAAAATAGTTTTGCAAAGAGAGTGTTTTGGATAGTTAATTATGAATTGTTTTGATATTAAGATTTTCTTTTTTCCAACCTGGAACAGTATCAGAAAACAAACCCTTTGAGACTAAGGGTATGTTCACATGACAACAATGTACTAAAAACTGATCTTTGAAAGGTTTCGCATACAGACGACAATGTTGTCAAAACAATCCCTGTTCCTAGTGCATGTCAGGCCAGTAGCTGTAAAGATCACTACTCACCTGCGCATTTACGCATTCCTATCCACCTTTTTCCTAACGAGCCTACTGTGCTTTATATTATGGAAGGCACTTCCAGTTTGGGGAAGTTCTGCTAAAAAAGACTGCAACAAAGCATTTCAAATCATAAGATGGCACTCCAAATAATCCTTATCCGTAATGTTGACTGAATGGTCTGTAAATTTTCATTTTCAATTTTCAGGAGAATAACGTTACGTTTGGTATGTTAATGTGACGTGATATAACAACGATATCTATAGAATAGCTTCTTCCAGCCCGCTGCATTGGTTTACTCCTGATTATTTTCACGTTTCCTTTGTATTCTGCTGTAAGTAAATGAAAAAAGACAACATATGCTATGCATTTGTGTGTACTGCTCTCCCGAATTAATAAACGATATAAACCACGAATAATTCCCTGGAATGCATGTCTCTTTTTAGGTTTGTCTTCACACAGATGCTGTGAAATGTAATAGTTTTGAAATATACACATATTACTATAATGATGTTTAACACATCCGTAATATTGCCGAGGATTGAAGGAGGATCTTTAGGAGTTATTCATGGTATGCTAAAAGTTATTTGTTCATGTTTTTACACTTTTAACCCCTTAACTGTCACCGTCCCACCTGTGGGACGCTTGGCACTCTTTTTTGTTGTTGTCCTTTTTCTCTGTCAAATCTTTTAGTAACCATCATAAATCATATATCATTTGAAAGCTTAGAAGCCCAAGATTCATCAATCAAAACTTTTTAGAAGTAAAATAGAAGTAATATTGACAGAGAAATCTAGACATTTGTGACAGAACAATGCATAAAAAAAATTAATGGAGTTTGGATGGCACCCGGTGGCTGTTTGTGGTATAACGCCCTAAATAAAATCTCACAGGAACCTCAATTTTTTTCATATCAACTTCAAATTTGGAACATAACTTATTTAGACATAAGGCTTTAATTTTATACCAATTTTAGAGTAAAACCTGTTATGTAAAATATTTATTATATATAAAATAAAATTAATATAGTGCATTTTCTTTACAGTAAATTTAAACTACCATAACTTTTTGATACTTTAAATAATCTGCTGATTTTCTTCTTTAAAAAGAGACCAACCTTATGTCTGTATTCCAAAGTGTTCATAAATTACAACAATTTAAGTTTGGATAGTGCACCTGCATGCCTATTTTAAAAAATGGGGGGGTGACAGTTAAGGGGTTTTAAATTTCCATTTAATGACTGATAATTAGTGAGTAAAATAATGCAATCACTGTACCGAGTTCTTGAAAATGCTTATCATTGCGTTCATAGAGTGAACCTTTTGCTGATTGTTTACACGTGTAAATGGAAGTTGCTCCCATAATTTGCGCCAAGCATCATGGGGCGTACGAAAACGGTGGATAGACTGAAATTTTCGCAAATCTGTGTTTTTGTAGTTTACTGCTGAGACAGTATCGTTTTCAAAAACGTGCACTTTAAAGCCTGTTTTCGAATGTTTGCATTTTCAGGCCCCCAAAACGCTTCTAAGTTAGTTACTAGACGGTTGCTAGGAAACTGCTGTAAAAGTGTCAGGTCAATTTCAGCATTGCTGTGAGTTTGCACTGCATGACAAAAGAAATGCAAGTCCTCTCTCTCACTCTCTCCAGCGTGTCGTGGTCCAGAGTGAAGGCCCAGAGCTGCAGCCTGGCGCTCAGATGAGGAACGTTCCCCAGGGTCAGGAGACACTGCTCTGCGGGGCCCAGAGGTGACCGCGGGGCCTGAGCTTTCGCCTCCTTTATCAGATTCAGCTCCTCTTCAGTGGGAACCAGCATCTGCAACCTCTGAGCCACAATAATGTCAGTGAACACTCATGCTTTCCGTTCATTGTTGCTGTAATTTGTCACGTGTGTTAGTCATGCATATATAGATTCTGTACTCGTGTTGACTTTAACAGCGCTGTAGGGAACACACCTGGATGTCTTCTCTGTCTAGTACAGTGTTGTCCATGCTGTATATGGCAGGAGGAAGCAGGTGAACCGGCAGCAGACTGCTCAGAGCTATAGTGACGATGTTACTGCGCTTCACACCCAAAACAGACACACGCGGCTGCTTCTGCTGCAGGGATGAACAGAGAAAAAGTTGGAGACCTTAATATTTGTCAGAGTTCTTTGTTTTCAGTTTTATAAAGTATACTATTTTAAGGAAGTCCATTTCAGCAACGTATGGGAAAATAATCATGTTTTGGTAATACTGTAATTATTAATTTAGGTGTCATAAATATGAGCTGTAAAGGCCAAACGTTTACTTTAAATGGCATAATCATGACATACAGTAAGCAGCAGTTCTGACGTTAAAGTCTATGACATGAAAAGTCGAAATTACGACATGTCACAATTATGAGAAAAGGCAAATATGTCATAATTTTGACTTCTAAAGTCATAATTTCAAACTTTTATCTCATAATTTACTTTGCATGTCATCATTTTGGCCAGGACTCCCTGGGAGTAGAGATGTTATATCTCAATAGGACTAAAACAAAGGATAAATAAAATAAATACAATTTCGACTTTTTATCTCATAATTATGATTTTGTCAAAATTTCGACTTTTAAAGTCATAGTTCTGACTTTGCATCTCCTAATTACAACTATGTCATAATTTTGACTTTTTTACTATAGCTTTTCATCTCGTAGTATGTCATAATTTAGACTTTTAAAATCTTGATTTCAACTTTTTTTTTCGACTTCGTATTTCATAATTATGATTTTGTCATAGTTTCGATTTTTCATCTAATAATCCTGACTTTTGAAGTCATAATTATAACTTGCCAAAGCATGAGTTCTTTTTTTGGACTTCCATAGGCTACTATTGTGGTGCCAGCGACAGCTCTGATCATTGCTGAAATATTATCAGACAAAATTATTCTCTGATCTACGGTAATCTTTACTGACACATAAGGATTTAACAGGAATATTTTATTGGGGCGGCGATGTTCATGTAGTCCAGCGATTGTTTACTAGAGCATTACACATTGAAGTCCTACCTGTCGTGCCCCCATCAGACTGCAGAGGGCGCTGTTGTTGCTGCTTTTGCTCTCAAACAGGTATTCCAGTCTATTGGTGTCTAGCTGAACCGGTTCCAGACCGGCCCAGATCGACTGAAGCCCAAAGCGGCCCACTCTCGGCAAAGGCTGCAGACTCAACAGCGCGCTCCAGTGGAGCCTCAGAGTGCGACAGCCTGACGACTCGCTTGCTACCGAGAGGGGCGGGGCCAAAGGGGGAGGAGGAGGCAGGGGGATGGGTGTGGCTGCAATCTGATTGGACGAAGTTTGGGAGGAGTCTTCATCAGTGCTGTCCAGCTCAAGATCCTCGTCATCCCATAGGTCGGAGAAGTCCAGGGCGTTGAGGCGGAGCAGAGGGGCGTGTTTTACGAGGGAGGACCAGGAGGTGTCGAGACGAGACGATTCGGCTTCTTTCATTGGATATTCCTGGTGATTTACTCTTGAAGCACTTGAGGAAAGTAAATGCATGTGCAAAAAGATGCTTGCGTGGTAAACCTTGTTCTTTCTCTTCTCCAAATAAACCCAATGAGCAAATATCCAATCTGAATATACTTCAGAGTTTAACAGAAATGGTTTACCGCATTAAAAATGATCAGCGTCCATTCATAGTTGCGTCATGAACGTGCTGAAGAACATGCAACTCCTTCACCGTTTTGCTGTAGCAAGATTTCCAAAAATGAAAAACCATATGTCTTCATGTACTTCAAAACGAAGATGATCCATTCACAGGACCTTCAAGAACGTGCAGCGCACTTTTTATGCAGTGGTTTTTCAAATGATGCAGCTCCTCTGAGAATCTCCACTGTAGCTTCAGGTGAAGTTTGAACTTCTACAGCATCTGTCTGAGGGCTCACATTAGAGAGCTCGTCTATGTTATCAAGAGCACCAGTGGATGTCAGATGTTCTCTCACACTCGGTTGAGGTTTGCATCCTTCAGGGCCGATGCTGCAGTATTTCAGAAGCTCTCCAGTGAATGTCAAATGCTGTAGAGTCCTTTCAGTGTCCAGTATTTGTGAGAGAGAGACGTGACACTCCGTCTGCATCCCAGACGTTACTCTTTTAGACAGAAAAGAGTGTGTTTGTTTGGGCGTTTATTTGAGTTGCGCCCTTTCCGTTAATGTCCTTATCTCTCCAGCATCTCCTGTTTATATCGCTGCTTCTGTACACACAGCTTCACGATCTCTCCGTCTCCACCCTTTTGCTCTCTTTCAGTCTCTCCCGTGCTCCCAGGTTATGATGGCATCCCTCCTTATTCCTTTGAGAGTCAATCCATGTTGGGACTGGGATTGCATATGGTTTTTGATCATACAATCTTGCTATCAGTCAATCATCACTATTACTGTTGCTCATGCATGATGGCTAAGGATCTAAACAACCCTCTAAGTAATAAAGTTCAGTTTAATGACTCTTTAAATCATGTGCATGTTCATCTGCTGGACCATAAAACAGGTGAAACAATACAGATGCACACTGGAAGTTGCCAAAATATGACATGCTTTCTTAAGTCAACTAAAAGCACTGAAGAGCTCAATTCAAGCAGCTTTAAGAACTGAACTGCCTGGTTGTGTGAAACTAATGCATAGCGATTTTCCAGTTCAGCTCATGTAAACACATCCATAAGTCTTTGCAGTTTGATTTCATGCTATTTCTGAGACAGCATGGCTCTCTTATATGGTTGTTTGTGTAGGGCTTGCCAGCACTTAGCAACCATTTGGATTGACGTAGTGAAAATAAAGTGTTTTTATCTGCAACCATTATATATTTTTTTCTTTATTTTACTGCAGTAAAGTACATTTGTAACACAGACACAGATATATTTTAAAGAATGTTTGCGGATTTATCTGTTTTTTAATAATATTGTTTTTTTTTTTACATCAATGTTGTTATTATTAAAACTATTAAGAAATAATTTTAGTTCATTGAAATAAATCTGAAAAATATCAATATTAGATGAAAAACTTGAAAAATGAAAATTAGAAGTACTAAAATGATTAACTGAAATAAAATGAACGCTAAACTGAAATATATAAAAGCACATAACAAAATCACTAAAACTAATAAATGAAAACTAAACATATAAAATAAAAGCTAATTCAAAATATTAGTAAACACCATAACAGTTGATAAATAATACAAAAAGAGCATTTTCTGTGATTTTACAATCACTGGGCTGTTAATTACGTCTCATGTGGCTGTGTCTCCAAAAGCTGCTTATGTTTGTTTGTAGAGCCGAGGGGAAGTGATTGGTATCACAGGGCTGGACGTTGTCCATAATAGTGTTTAATGAGGTTTAATTAGCTCGAGAGGGCAATCCCAGACTTCAGTCAGATGGGAATGACCGCCGATTAGAATCAGTGAGATGTTATTAATTATGATGTGAAGGAGATGCGAGTCAGAACTCCAGCAGTGTCCTTCAATAAGCCATTCAACTGCTAGACTTCTAGTTTTAAATATGGATTTCATTTCTCTCTCGCTTTCTTTCTTCTTAAAGGAATCCTAATTCCTGTTTTCAGTTAGGTTATTTTATATTCATTAGACTTCTATTGATTCTTAGATGATTCTTGGTTGATCCCAATAGGATAAGTTCCAAATTATGATATATATATAAAAAAAAACTTTTTTATCAATGTTTTATTGAGATGGTTGTTTATTTGTGTTATGTATTGTTTAAATGTGGTGATGCAGTGGCTGTTTTTGGAGCCCAAGACAAATTTCCCTGTGGGGATAATAAAGTATACCTTACAAAACCTGTTTACGACTTTACAGTCAAAAAATGAGTCAGCATATCTTTCTCACTGTTTCAACAACAGCACATTTCATCAATATCAGTGAATCTTAATATTAAAGATTTAGAAGGATAAATGGTGTGTAGAATTTTGAAGTGTATTTTTTATTTATTTTTTATTTTATTTACTTAAAAGAAATGAACCAAGCTCTTCTCCAGTCAATATTCTCAATTATAGAGTTAAAAAAATATATTTTATTTTAGGAAAATATTACATATATGTTTGTTATTGCATTTTTCTCAGTTAGCTCAACACCTTGGGTTTGTCACAGATGGAGAATTATAACAAATATGACTTTTGACAAGCTGACGAAGTGTTACAGGAATAGCTTTAATAACTGAATTAAATCCCCTATAGGGAAACTGTACATAGACATGAATTGTTCGTAAGTTAAAAGATTTCCAAAACTGTCAAAAAAATGTTTATAAGATGATTAATCTGTTAAACCAACTTGTTAAAAAAAAAGATTTATTTGAAAGTGTTATAATACCATTATTCCAAATGAAGGAGGTGTGAGGAGAGAAGTTGTGAGAGTAACACATTTTCCAAGCGAGAAGAGCTTGCTGATGAAATTTGGATAATTTGAGGGGAATTTTAGAAATATTGTAATGCGTGTTAACGCTGCTCTGAACCTTTGTTTAATGCTTTATTTATTCAATGCAACAATAACAAGAAGTATTACACATATGATCAAATTAACATTAGCTGCCAGAGAAAAAAAGAATGCTTTGAGCATTACAAGTTTCAGTGCTTTTTTTGTTTGTTTAATTTAAAGCCATTTATAAAATGTGAAAAACCTGGTCTACATTGAGCCCACTTCTTCTTATGTATATGGAATTTTCCTAGCAAAATAAATGTATATGTTGTTCTTTACAATTACAATTGTCGTTTTCTGTATTAAAAAGTACATCAAATATACACATTTCTATCATACACTCCATGTTTCTGTTAATATGCCTATAGAATTCCAAATCCTTCCAAAATAATCTTGAGTAAATACAATGAAAAAAAATAAAAAATCTTGACCACCACAAAATTCCCAGGTGGCCTATACGACATATTAAGCTTAAATCTTTCCAAAGCATGCTTAGCAGGATACATTCTTTGAAGTATTGTGTAAGACACTTCCTTTAACTGCTCTGAACCTTGTATTTGCAGTGATGGAGCTGAAGCTGTCATCCTCAAGACAACATTCGATTGGTCCTTCGAAACGCCATACGTCATCTCCGCCCCCCACCGCGCACTGCACCGTTATTATTCGACGAGCGACCGACACCGAAACTACAATGTCAAGCATTTACGGGACACCGAGCTCCTCCGCGTTCAAGGACCCGTCCTGATTTCTTAATATAGCTACGCGCAAAATCTACGAACAACCAGATGATATTCCTGGAAGCAAAAGATTGAGATGATGCATCATCTTTCAGACAAGGTAAGTCAAGAGAGACCGCTTTAAGAAGTTCGCGAACGGCCGCGGTTTCGTTGCGCCGACGATCTTCGCGATTTTCGCGCGCTTGTTCCACGCAAAACTCTTTCAGTTTGTTGTTTGTTTCGCGTCTTTAAAACGACTTTAAATGATTGACAGCACCCGAATGTTTCAGCTGCGAAGCGGATGTGTTGCGAAATATAATTTAAAGTGTTGCATGCGTGCGAAATATCTGCGCGCTTCGAACGGATCAAATACGTGCGCCTTTCTTACGTAATAAGCGCGCGGGGCAGATGCGCGTGGTATTGAGCTGAAATCATCAACGCTTGCTTTCCTTGTAAAATATGCTTAGAAGAGAAAGAGAACAGTAGATTGCAAGGAGCATAAATATATATTTTTATGCATGCATTTCTAAAGCGATTTTTCGGTTTCAGACAGCTGCACAATATGCTTCAAAGTGATGCAACCACTTCAACACACCTGTCACGCACATCACTGTCAGTGCAGTGCTTTACAATTGGATTTGCTTTAGAAGCAGGATTTATACTGGACATAAAAAGTCTGAAAGTTGAGAAGTCCGATTATTGTGCGTTCATGTGTTATTTTAATGTTCATTTTATTATTGCTATTTGCACTCAGCGTGATTTCCCACCGGCTCTGCATATGTAAGTTCGAGTGGAAGTGGTTCTGTTGGTGCAGCGTGTCTTTATTTATCCCTCGCCCCGTGTAGGTGGAAGTGTGAGTGAGTCAGGGAGAGATGGAGGTGATTAGAAGAAAAGACTCTGACTCAAACGGCCTCTTCTCGGACAGCTCGGACAATGACTGTGAGGTATGAACGCCATTATTGGAAAGGTAGGAGTGCCATTATTGGAGCTGCACATGTTCGCTTTCTCTTTCTGTAGGACATGGGGGCTTGTGGACAGACGACTGGAGTGTGTTTGTGTGAAAATACCCCCTTTACCAGCTTCTGTGATCAGCACCCTAGGGAGGTGAGTGTTTATGTACATATGACAGTGGTGAGCCGTGACTTTTTTAACCGTGGATTCCCCCGGTCTATGTGTCTCTGCATCAGCTAAATATTTTTTTTTTATTCCCAGTGAATAGGAGTTAAAACTCCCACTTGGGTGACACTACTCCAATAACAGACCATGCAAAATACCCCAAAATATTTAAAATATTGCAAAGTAACGTTGCAACTCTGCAAACAATAATCAAACCAGAGAAGGGCTTTAACTGTAAGTGACACGAGTATACTCAAAACAAAGGGGACAATATGATGTTTGTTATAAAAATTTTATATAGCCCACGTGTTTATAAATATTTTTTTTATTTACCGCTTAGGCAATAACGTTAACAATAACGTATATCTTCAACATACGTTGTTTATGACCAAAAATGTAAGACGATATGTTTTTAGTGGACTTTTAAAATTAGCTTTGCTTGAGAAAACAAACATATACAGTTACAGTGTTTTTTTTCTTTCGATTTAGTCGAGTTGGTTTTGCATCAAACACAATGTGATTTTCGGCAATCGAGATCTGACAGCAACAGCACATTTTTCCGCTTGGGCGAGCGCTTCGTGTACAGCTTACCTCGCGCATTAAATCAGCCGCAGACCAGCAAATTCACTGAGAACGCGCTACAATCCTGACGAGTCATAGCAACAGAGCGGAGGCGAGGAAGCTGCGGAGAATCCGCTCGCCCGGATGCAACCGCAACTGACGTAGATTTACAGGAAATTACTGCCGTTTGGCAAATAAATCATTGTACGTACTTATTCCTAACTCTTTAAGTTTTAAGTTACATTTCAAATGACAAGGGATCAACTTAAAGTCATGTTTATATTAATTATCCCGTGAACTTAACTTATTCTCTCAAATGGCCTGGGTATGCGGAGCATTCGCAGCTTATATGGACAGAACGCCACGCCATGATATATATGTATATGTATCTGTGCATGTGTTTTATGCAACGTGATCTCATGATAATTTGTATGTTTTTTACGTAAAATGTGGTACTATAAAACGTACATTCACTTACGTTTTTACAGGCACTAAAACGTACAATACTGACGTATTTTCAGCATCTAAACGTACAAATACTTACGTATTTTCAGCAT
>NW_015639582.1:325131-327756 GCF_001515625.1 Sinocyclocheilus rhinocerous | reverse complement strand
TGGTTTTGCTTTGTTTCACAGAACTAATCGTTGCCTGGGCTGCGTACGTATGTGTGGGGCAGAGCTATCAAAATAGGGGCGAGACCCTTTTGGGGTAGGGCCGTGTTTGTTTTGGTGATTTGAAATATCAACATTGGCTACCAGAAATCACTTACCCCACCTTTAAATTGATCAAAAGTGACAGTAAAGGCATTTATAATGTTACTAAAGAATTATATTTTAAATAAATGCTGTTCTTTTGAACTTTCTATTCATCAAAGAAACCTGAAAAAAATAATAATATAGAATATAATAATAATGATAATCAGAAATGTTTCTTGAGCAGCAAAGCAGCATATTAGAATGATTTCTGAAGATCATGTGATACTGAAGACTGGAGTAATGATGCTGAAAATACAGCTGCGCATCACAGAAATAAATTACAGTTTATAATATATTCACATAGACAATTATTATTTTAAATTCTAAAAATATTTCACAATTTTATAGTTTTTACTGTATTTTTAATCAAATAAATGCAGCCTTTACATTTACATTTAGCAGACGCTTTTATCCAAATGATGACAATAGAAGCAATCAAACCAACAAAAGAGCAATAATATACAAGTGCTACTGTATGACAAGTCTCGGTTAGCCTACACATTACGCAGTACATTTAGCAAGGTTATATATATATATATATATATATATATATATATACACACACACATACATACATATACACATACATATACATACAATAAAAAGAAAACAAGTAGAATAGAAAACGAATAGAGAGTGCAAGTGTTAGAGGGTCAAGTTTTTTTTTCTTAAAAAAAAAAGATAAAATAGAATTAGAATAGAGAGTGCTAGAGTTAAGCCCAAAGTATACTTTACTTTTTACGCTCATGCGAGGGACAGCAGTTGGCGTGGCGCTAATTTTGTCATTCAACAATATTTGTTATCGGTCATAACTTACAGGGAAAAATAGAGCAGACATTGAACATGGCTATAGCTATCAAAAGAGCACATGTGTCAACTCAACATCAAATGGACTTTGAAAGGCTGAGCGTTCGACTGTACGCATACGCTAGCATACACGAACAAAAATGAAGCATACTTGGGGCTTTAGAGGGTCAAATAAAGATGGAAGAGATGTGTTTTTAGTCGTTTCTTGAAGATTCTGCTGGGATTGAGTTGGGCAGGTTATTCCACCAGGAGGGAACAGTTAATGTAAAAGTCTGTGAAAGTGGTTTATAAATATAAAAATATTATATTTATGAAAATGTATTAAATTTATAAAAATGAATAAATATAAAAATGTGAAATAAGTGACTTATTTCAAAAAACATAAAAAAAACAAACCTGACGTAAACTTTTGAACTATATATAATTTAAATAATAAGTAACAGTAATGATAAAAAATAATAAATAGCGAACATTTTTTGTCTCTATATGTTGATTCAGTCAGTCCTTCAATATAAATGTATGGTATTTTCACCTATTTTACCATTTCATAATCCGTTTTGTCTTTGCCTAAGCAAGAACTACAGAGAGATCAAAGTAAATGGTTTAAATGAAAGGGTCGTGCAGCTTGGCAATCTGTCTCATTGTCTCGTTGTCTGTCATCAGGACTCCAGAGTGCAGTGTGTCCAGTGCGGTAAGAACAGACCCATGATCACCAGATACTCAGAGGGTTACGGCACAGAGGTGGGCACAGCGTCCGCACGTCTCTGAATGAATAAGCGCATGCGTGTTTGTGTGTGTGTGTTTATACGTGTGACTCATGTTCCAGGAGGAGTGTGTCCAGCCTCATCTTCAGGGAGACAGCGACGCAGACGCAGACATCGAGGACACAGACAGCAGGTGTGTGATTGATTGTGATTGTGTGATTGTGCTACACCGCGTCCACTTCCTCAGCTCGCTTGCTGCTTTGTGATTCGTTCAGGCTCCAGACTGTGGGTTCCCTCCAGCGAATCAGCTCCCGGAAGAGAAAGCGTCAGCGAATCACGCGGCAGGACACAACGGAGAGCGAAGACGACGGTGGGCGGAGCCACAGGACGCACCGCTGTAGTCTACGACTCAGTCCTCATCGCACACATAACAGGACCATACTGGAGGTGAGTGCTGAATCCCATCGCCAAATACTTTAAAACATTTTAAGTACATTTTTATTTGCTTGTACAATTATAAATATACAAAAAAATATTTTATTATTATTATACTATTATAGTTTTTATTAATATTTTGACATTTTTTTTTATTTTAGATTTTTCCATGTCCATTTTAGTTAGTTTCAGTTTCCGTAATTTTGTTGTGTGTTCTTGTCTTTTTTTTATTTTTATATTAAACATATTTTTTGTTAATTTTTATTTCATTTTTAGGTTTAATTGTTTTAGTACCTCAAGGTAACGAAACGAATTTAAAAATTTTGCCTTGGCAACTAGTTAAAGTGAAATAAGATTTTTTTTTTTTAAAGTTACATTTTGTTCTTTTATCTGTTAACATTTATTTCATTTCAAATAAAGAAAACATTTATAATATAAAAATATTAAAACTACACAGCAGATACTGACTGGTTTTCGGACCCCCCCCCCGGACCCCCCAATACAGTAAAACTGCACATTTTAGAGTGGCCTTTTATTG